>NC_136501.1:92062308-92074808 GCF_053919585.1 Euprymna scolopes | reverse complement strand
CTTTATTTTAAGAAAGAATACGTGCTTTCTAATGATATATAACATTTTGCCAAATATCAAAACATGTTTTAGAACAAAAATTTTTTATGAAACGGCGAAAACTTATGCAACCACCTAATATATATATGTGTGTGTGTGTGTGTGCGCGCGCGTGCGCGCGTGTGTATATATATACATATATATGCATATATATACACACATATATATATTATATACATATATATGTATATTTACACACATATATATGTACACATATACACATGTATATATACACATATATATGTATATATATACAGACATATATATACACATATATGTATGTATACACACATATAAATGTGTGTATATATATGTCTGTATACATATATACGCACATATATGTGTGTATATATATGTCTGTATGTATATATATATATAGATATATATGTGTATATACACATGTATATATGTGTACATATATATGTGTGTAATATACATATATATGTATATATATGTATATATGTGTGTATATATGCATATATATGTATATATACATCTATATACATATATATATATGTATATATATATACACACACATATATGTGTGCGTGTGTGTGTGCATATATATACTATATATGTTTATATATATATATAATAAGAGTAGATAGGAGAATAGAGTAAATTCAAGAGGAGACTTATCGGGATAATATAAAGCTCAACAAATTTCAATGATGCTTATAGGTATAGTCACCTTTATCCCCCAAATAAATGTATATATATCCTTATTAAATAAATGACCCATTCTATATTTTCTAATATATAGTATTTGTGAATTCATTTTCCACTCATATATATATATATATATATATATATATATATATATATATACGAGGGTCGTGCAATAAGTAATGCCCCTGGCCCACTTCCAGTTGTCTGATCTAACTGAAATTTTGCATGTGCAATGATTAATATCTCTATGGGTTATGTGGCAAATTACAGATTTTAACTAATTGTGGTTTCTGTTTTACAGGTGTTTGAACTCAGTAATGTGTGAAATGGAGCCTGTTTATTTTTAATTTTTTTATTTCCATGGACCAGGCGCGAACGCAGACCCCACAATTTTAATGAACTGCCAGATCAAACATACCCATGCCTGTTTCTCGATACACCTTCTATCATTATATGTAATCAGTTTTTTTTTAAATCGTCAACCATATAGGAGCCTATTCGTGAGCAGACACACACAGAGACATTCAACTTTATATATATATATATATATATATATATATATATATATATGTGTGTGTGTGTGTGTGTGTGTGTGTGTATGTGTGTGGTCATCGACATACAATCCTGTTTCGTTATACCACAACTCATCAGTGCCACTAGACTAGCACCTCTCCCAAGCCGAGGATTGAACCTAGAACCATCGCGTTGATAGTCAACAGTTCTACCGATCGACCCACGGGAGCGGTGCCCATAAATAACCTCGCCAAATGTCTATTTTAAACAAACATTCGTCCACCACTTTTATAGTTCTGAAACTGCTTATTCATAAACAAACAGCAAACCTCGTATTTTTCAGCCAATTAAGTAGCGGGTGAGATTATTTACGACAGTGCTCCACCCAAAGAGGCGGGGGGGGGGGCTTCATGGCCCCGAAACATACATGTCCGTAGATTACTGTTTTAAAAAAATAATAAATAAATATATTCTTTATTCACTCATATTTCTTTTTTATACATACCAATCCTTATTCAAGAAACTTAATGTAAGTACGGAGCATAAAATGAATGAATGACAAAAGTGTATATTTTAAATTTTATGATTTGCTATTTATTCCTTTACTCCAGTTGACATTTACAATTCTTGACAGTATCTGTTTCGTAGTACAAAATCATTCACTTAATTTTTATAACAAGCAATGAATCTATTTTGCCCTTATCTCATCAGAAGAAAAAGCAACAAAATCAAGTAAAATGCGTTTGAACATGATTAAAACACCCGAAAATTTTAAGAGAAGCTGCAAATACCTAATAGTTTTTGCTTACATTACATTTTTTTTTTTTGGTTGATTGATAGTTGGTATTTCATCTGATGAGAATTCACTGATTTAAATAATAATTAAGTGAATGATTTTCTGCTACGAAACAGATACTGACAAGAATTGTAAATGTCAACTCAATTAATAGAATAAATTGTAAGATGGTCAACATTATGAAACTTGGAATATAGACCTTTGTCATTTATTCATTATATATATGTGTGTGTGTGTGTGTGTGTGTGTGTGTGTGTGTGTGTGTGTGTGTGTGTGTGTGTGTGTATAATGAATAAATGACAAAAGTCTATATTCCAAAGTTCATGATGTTGACCATCTTACAATTTAGTCTATTAATTCAGTTGATATTTACAATTCTTTGCAGTATCTGCTTCGTAGTAGAATATATATATATATATATATATATATATATATATATATATATATATATATATATATATATATATATTACAGGTTGTATAATGCTGTAAACATAAAATATAAATACTAATCGCTATTAAACCTTATAAATCCTTAACTGTGCACTGAAGGGATACCATAATACTTAGTTCGCTACATCTTATCATAAGAAAGGTCCATACAAAATTTCAACCAGATCGACACAGTAGTTTTCTATAAAATTTCTTGAATAAATTTCGTACTATGATGGCAAATCCCTATTAGTCTCTAACTCTGCATCGAACGGATACCATAACACTTAGTTTACTGTATCTTATTATGATAAATGTTCATAAAAATGTCAGCTAAATAGGCCTAATATTTTGGGAGATCAAGTAGAAACGACAAACAGATTTTGAAAGATATCATATATAAGTTTGGTGGTTAAATTTTAAATTCTGAAAAAACAACATATAGACACATATATTCGAATTAAGAATTTATTGTTTGACAAAAGGAATATATAAAAGGGGTTATGTTAATTTCCTTAATCCATGGATTTTCAATAATGGCTCATATCATCAGAGGAAATGAAATACAGTAAGCAAAATTACATAAATCATTCTATATATTCCTTTTGTCAAACAATAAATTCTTAATTCGAATATATGTGTCTATATGTTGTTGTTTTTTTTTTCAGAATTTAAAATTTAACCTACAAACTTATATATTGCTCTATTCTTAAATATTGAGCTTTTCCTTTATCTGAAGTCTATCAGTGTCTTATCTCGCTTATAAAGATATAATATATATGTAATCAAAATTCGAATTCAAAATAGTAATATGAAATATTAATATAGAAGCTAGAAGTAATTGTAAGAAAGAGAGAATATATCGAAACTACAAGAAAACGCATTGAAGCGCAGAAATTAGGAACTCGTGATTTCAGGAAAATCTATAACAATGTAGTAAATAATGGACAATCAACAATTCCCCCACTATACAAGAATCTTGAAGCTGTTTGCACGGCAACCGAAAAGGCTAAACTGCTTGTCCATTGGTTTGCTTCCAATTCTACTTTAGACGAAACAAATCACTCCCTCTCAGATGCTAGAAAGCTTTCTACTCTAATAGACTTTTGAATTTCCTCACGGGTGGGGTTTTGCTGCGTGTCGAGTTTGTCGGGGATATTTCTGTCGAAGGGGCACAATCACTTGTAGTTCGTCTACTATTAAAATACTTGTAAAACAAGCAGAGGGATGCAACATTTCCTCGGCGTGACAGAGATTGAACCGTAACCCTGACAGTTCGGGACTGACAGGTTGGCGACCCTCTTTTGAACACTGTCCAGAAGTGAGAGACTAGTAGCAGATGCATCAGTCAAAATGTGACAACAATACTCCGTACACGGGTGAATGGTGGTCTTGTAGACATACAGGATACTTTCAGGCGTAAGCAACTTTCTAGCATGGTACAGAGAGCCCATCCTCCTCGCAGCAGCAACGGCAATGCCCTCGGTGTATCTATTTCAACTCATGTTCCCTGTGAACGTTGAGTCGAGGAGTTTGAACGAAGTACTTTCAGGTAATGTATCATTACCTATAGCTTTTGGTGGTTGAGTATGTTTCTTGCAATTATGAAAGGAAACAAGCTTAGTCTATCCCACTACACACTGAAGGTTTTCCTCTAGGTTTCCGCCATTGCCTTGGATATGTGTTCATTCTTCCCCCCCCCCTCGCGCCTGTTATAGAGCGTGGTATCGTCAACAAATATACCCATCTCAGAGACAATTTTATCAGGGAGGTCATTTATGAATATCAAGAATAATAAAGGTCGAAGGGTCGATCCCTGAGGTACACCTGCATTTATATGATATTGTTTCGTACGCCCATCGAGGACAGCTTTTTTATTTAATAAGGATTTAAATACCATCTGATTTTCATGAGAAGACCATCGTACCATATACTGTCAAAAGTCTTGGATATATCTAGGGCTACTGCCCTAGCGTCCCCTGCCTTATCCAGTGCGTAGTATATACATTCAGAGATTACTGTTAGGATATCTGCAGTAGAACGGGTTTGCCTAAATTAATCCTGATGGTCGGATAGAAGTTTCGCAACTGTAAGGTGATGGACTAGAGCTTGATTGATTATGGACTAAAATATTTTGGCAAAAAAAGGAAGAGGTTAATAGGTCAGCTCTTTCGCCAGAATTCTTGTAAACTGGCACCACAGAAGCCGTTTTCCAGCAGTCAGGAAAGCAACCTTCGTTAAGGCATTTGTTTAAAAGTTTGGAGAGAATTGGAGCAATCTCAACGGAGCAATTTTTTAATGGTCCAGCCGGGATGAGATGAGGTTTACATGCTTTTGTGACGATCGAACTACTTTGACTTTTTATTTATTTTAAAGATGATATTTTATTCATCCTATTTTTTCTTTAAAATATTTGATAAATATTCACTAATATATTATTATTATTTAAGAATACATTTTGTTTGTGTCTTTATTTATTTTAGACTTAATATTTTGGGCGATATGAGTCATTATGAACTTGAACATTTGATAATAATAGTGGATGAATAATATTTTAACTTCTAAGCTTGTATTCTTCGGACTATTGATCTCATCTTGAGTGTTAATTTCGTTACATTTCTGTAAATGTAACCTCCCAACGTTTTTGGTGTATCTTGTCGAACTCAGAAAATCGTTCTGTAGAATTCGGAAATCAGTACAGAATTTTGGATGGGACTCTTTATTTAACCCACAGTAGTAGCATATGACAGAGTAAAATTCCTAATTAATTTACAATTGTATTTTTGAGTTTCGCTAGCACTGATTATTGAATCTTCAACCTCCAGATGAGTGTGACCTTACAACTGAATATACCAAGTACACTATGGACTACACCACAGACATTCTAGATTAAATTTTAAAGTTTTAAACCTATACGAGTACTCCAGTTAATATATATATATATATATATATATATATATATATATATATATATATATATATATATATATATATATATATATATATATGAGGAGTGTATTATCCACCGACACGTGTTTCGTCGTCTTACTCTAAGTACTGAAGTCCGACACTCTACTACTGAGCTAAACGTTGATAGCGAAAGGAATGTGTCGATATTAAAGAGTTCATTTTTAGTTGCGATACTTGAACGAATTTAAATATTTACACAGGAAAGCATTTACTTAAAAGATAGATGATAGAATTTATATATGTGTGTGTATGTATGTAGATAGATAGATAGATAGATAGATAGATATTATATATATATATATATATATTTGTTACATATGTGCATATATATATATATATATATATATATATATATTTGTTACATATGTGCATAAATGTTTTTACTACAACTATTTTAGAGAAGCAGCGTCTTCAGGGCGGATTTTATTTCTTATGATTTCATAAGATATAAAATTTGGTATGAAAACGCTGATTCTCTAAAAAGTGTTACACACATCCAAAGTGAAACTGATATTTTTTGTGTTTTGTTTTATTTTACTTTTTTTATACTTGTGAACCAGTGCGCATCCCTTCGGCAGCCGCGAATGTAAGAAACGGCGACACGACCTAAAGAAGAGAAGATGAAAAAGAAATAAAACATGGAAAAAGAAATGTTTGGGTAGGCGATGTTGTAGAGATCATGTGGTATTGCGTTCCACATACGAACAGTTCTAGGAAAGAAACTCTGCTCATGGAATTTTCGTTTTCTTTTAGGCATCGATACAGATTGAGAGAAATTGTTGACGGTTGTCATAGTTAGTATTTGTTGCGAAAGTTTTACAGGAGAAACACTAGATTTAAGCTCAGTCGAGCACTATCCATAAAAAATAGCGATAGAACACACTCACAATGTCTCTTATGCGAGAAAGAGGAGTAAGGAGGCGGATTAGGTCCTCATGTAAGTGTTAGGCCGAGTAGTTTAAAAGATGAACTCTCAGTTAGAGTGTTATTTGCCATGGTTGAAAAGGTTTTGTTCTAGTTTTTTAAAGAAAAGAAGCTTAGTCTTAATAGCATTAAATTTTACAAACCATTTACGACCCCATTCCACTACAGACTGAAGGTCATTTTTTTAGGGTTTCTACTATTGCTTAGAAACTGTAGCACTAACCCTAGGCGAGTGTAACCGGCCTTCTCCGAAGGAGGAAGTTTCATGGAAGTATGAAATTCACAAGCGGTCCCCAGTAGCTAGGGGAGATGACTACGTTAGATTTTTTTTCAACTTTTGCAGGGAGATGTCGACGTCCTCCTACATACAGCGCCTGATATTTCAAAATTTGTCATCCATCTTGTAATCCCAAATTGGTCACCTATCAAGTATTGACCAAGCTCAACGTTGCTTAACTTCGGTGATCTAACGAGAACCGGTGTGTCAACGTGATTGCGTCGTATATTATTGACTTGGATATGTATGCATTCATTTTTCACTCATGTCTGTTATAAGACGTGGTATGATTAGCCAATATACCCATCTCAGACACAGAATATTGCAGAAGCTTTACAGGGAGAGACCATAGATTGGAGTTCAGCCGAGCTCCTACCATAAAAGTAGCGATACAACAGAGATAGACTTGCAAAGTCCATTCTGTGAGAAAGAGGAATAAGTGGAAGCGAAAAGATCGTCATGTGAATATTTCAAGAAACGATTTGAAAATTGAGTGTCAAATGTCAAATGTCAAATGTCAAATGTCAAATGTCCACCTGATCCGCGCTCTCAACTATTTATTGGAACAAACTTTGCAATGCAATCGAAAACAATCCATTTATTTGAAAGATAAAGAATTCTTGTACCAGTTTCTCACAATTCGAATGAATAAAGTTTTCGTTGTTCCATATTATTGTTTATCCATTTTTATTTTTTCACACACAAGTTTAGAGCAGAGCTGATAGCCCTCAGCAGTGAAAGAAGGATAAAAAAAATGGCGCGGATAATATATAAATCGAATTCTTACATTACGAAAATCTAAATTTATACACAATTGCAAATATCAGAGAGGTTGAAAAAAAAAAGAGAATTATTCACTACCCGAAAGGTAATAATAATAATAATAATAATAATAATAATAATAATAATAATAATAATAATAATTCATATTACAATCTAAATATAATAATAATTTCTATAACAAGACGAAATATCGGCTTTACGCGGTCTTTCTTGTTTTTATCGCGAATGCTTTATCATTCATCTATAAGTATAATTACAAAAAGTAGAAAGGAAAGGAAAATAGGCGGTATTAAAGAAAATGAAAACAAAATAAGCAGCACGAAAGCAGCAGCAGCAGAAGTAAAATAAATAACAACAAAACCAAGATGGTTACAGGCTCCCAAATAACCTTTAACAATAACAAAAGATTTACAAATAACGTACATCGTACATGCAATGATTTTGGTTTATATACGAAATACTTAGAATAACAATGGAGATATTTGTGGAATTATTCTAGTTTATTAACGTTGCTTTGGTGAACTTCGTCAGCGTGCAATTATAGGGGCCTATCTACGCATTAACTATAAGACAAAATCTTATAACATTTTCAGTGCTTGTTCGGAACAATAACGAAAATCGAAAACCGAAAACTTACTGGTGCTAACAGATCAGGCTGTCTGAAGATATTGGCTTCCTGGAACGAAATGCATCTAACAATGATGGTTTTTGTTTTTTTCTACTTCCTTTTGCAAAACTTAATTATGTTCTGCAAAAACAAAAACAACAACCCGCCTTTCCCCCCTTTTTCTTCTTTCCATTTCTCCTTTTTCTTTCTAGACTACATTCTGATTGTCTTCAAGTCCAACGTAAACAAGTTCTTGATGAACCGCCCCCTAAGTAATCCAATTTACAAAATTCCCATTACTTATTTTTACTACGCTATAATCACATTGACTAATGTATACCAATTAACCCTTATCCTCGAATGGCCTCCGGCCTTGATAAGTGGCAAATTCTGTGTAAAAAAATATCCCCTACTTTCTGACTGGTTTCCTAACTTAAAATGTACCAAACATTAATACAGTAATCCTTTCCCCTCTCGCATTACAAAACTCATTCATGTTCTGCAGCGCAGGGAACAAAAACGATAAAATCCGCTATAAAACAACCAAACCAAACACTACAAACTTAGTGATTGAAGATACAAAGAACTTCAAGAATAAAAGCCTTTCACAAAATAACTGGATGCAACATGAATACTATTTCCAATATAACAGAATTTGGCATTAAATAACCCGAAATGGGTTGATATGCCGTCAAACAAAACAACCAAACCCAAAACTTAATTTTAGGTTAAAGCAATGTTAACTACACAATTGCTATATCGAAATTAGTAAAAATACAACATTATTACAGAAAACATCCATCCGCCATTATCGGGTTTGGTTATGCAGTTATGTCCCTTATTCTGTTTATTATTTAAGTAAAACTTGAAATTTCCTTTCGAAAGCAATCTTCATTGATAATTCATTTTCTACTTTATCGTTTTTCGTAATGTTTGCATATGTCACTAATTTTGTGTAGGTTGTAAAAGTTTAAATAGTAAAGAAAGAAATAGGGTAACAAAGCTCGCAAGACTAAGAAAAGAAAGAAGAAGGAATGAAAGAAGAAGAAGAAGAAGAAGAAGAAGAAGAAGAAGAAGGAGGAGGAGGAGGACGACGACGACGACGACGACGAGAATACTTTCACAATAAAAAAAAATAGCGACAGAGCAAGAAGATACCAAGTTATAAAATCAAACACAAAATACGGCCATATGCAAATGCCAACTAAAATGGCGTCTTTAATTATTTAATTTGTTTTTCTTTCATCTTCCTTAAAAGATTTTCTTTGTTTTTGTTTTGTTTTTTTGTTTTTTTTGTTGTAGTTTATTATTTTCACAAATTCTTCTATTTGTTACAGAACCGGTACTGACTTTTTTGGAAAACCGATCTGCTCGTTGGGAAAGGTCAGCATCAAATACCATCATGCAACAAATGCCAGCAATCACTGCAAAAGGATTATAGAAAACGCGAGGGGGTCATATGCTCAGTCTATTAAGGCCAAAATAGAAGAACAGAGACTTGGTTCCCATGGGTGTTGGCAAGTAACAAACAAGGCCTGAACAGATGCGTGTCCTTTATCCCGATCATTATTAATGGGCCTAAGTATCTGACAAAGCCAAACGTTTTGCCAACAATTTTGTACCAAACTCAACTCTATGCGATCAGACCCTTCTACCTCCCGAGTTTCCTCACAATAAAAAATAATCTGACTGACATCTACATATCTGTTCATAATATTGCCACACTCGTCAAGAACCTTGATGCCAGCAAATCAATTAGTCATGACAATATTCCAGTTATAGTACTCAAAAAGCTGCAACCGGAACTAGCACCCATTCTGGCAAAGCTGTTCGATCGATGCATAAAGGAGAAATATTCCCCCAACACCTTGCAAAACATCATTAATTTATCTAGTATTTTAAAAAATCTCCAGTAGGAGATGGGTCTGCTGCATCTCAGGCCAGACCAAATAGTCTTCTGTGTGTCATGAGTAAACTGCTTGAATCCGTGTTAAATAGAGAAATTGTCGACCACCTCTATAAAAACAACCTACTCAGTGACATGCAATATGGTTTTCGTCCTGTTAGATCTATAGCTGATGTACTGACTGTAATTTAATATAGGATCAGTGTTTCCTCTCAAGAGCAATAGCTCTTGGCATATAAAAAGTATGTGATAGGGTTTGGCATAAAGTTTTACTTCATAAGATTTCCAATTATGGAATATCTAAAAAAAATATATTCTCAACCATCGAATCTTTTCTTTTTTGATATGTAGTAGACAAGTAGTCATCAATGGGCAGAAAAAAAATCGTTCCAGCCGTTTCCAAGTTCAAAAAGCACGATCTCACACACACACACACACACGTGCGCATGCACACACACACCACGCACACTCACACACGCACACACACACCCACACGCACGCACATACGCGCGCACACACACACGCGCACACACACACGCGCGCGTGCGCACACACACACGCACGCACACACACGCACACGCGCCAACACACATACACACACGCGCACACACACGCACGCACACGCGCCCACACACACACATACACGCGCGCGCGCGCACGCACACACGCACACACGCACACGCACACACACACACACACGCACGCGCACACACGCTCAAACACGCACATACACACACACGCCACACACACGCCACACACGCGCGTGCGCACACGCTCACACACGATCACACACACACGCGAGCGCACGCGCACACACACACATACACACACACACACACACAGTTCCTTTTATAGAATTGTAGAGATTAGAACAACACCAAACATAAAACCATTATTTAATGAGTATTTTGCTCGCATTCTGACTTGACAGCAACATTTAACGTTTTCTGACGAATGTCTATCGCCAGCAGAGAAGATGATTTTTGACAACTCTAATTTTTGAAGAGATGTGTCGCCGCTCTCTCTTACATACAGCGTCTAGTCTTACTAAATGTGAAATTAGTATATTTGGCCAGCATTTTCTCCTTTATGCACGTTTCATTGAAGAACAGAAACAACTCTTGTTTGTTTCTCTTACAATCCAATTTTTTCTTTTTTACGCGCTAGTTTCCGAACATTCTGTTCGAGGATAAAAAGAAATTTGATGTATTCGCGTACGTTTTCGACTTCCATATGTCGTCCTCGAACGAGTGATGAAAACTAATTTTTCTTTTTTAAATAAGGTAGTGAATTGAATAGAAAGACGATTAAAATCGCTTAAAATCGTTTAAAATACTTAAAAGCATTTTTAAAATACTTTTAAGCGTGCCATCCGCTTCATATTGAGCTTAATTAATGGTTGGTTTATATGACCAACCTAGAAATTAATAGCAAACGTAAACCATCCATCTACGTTAGGTACGTTGACGATATACTTCTATTCATGAAAAATTTAGATGAACTAACAAAAATTTAAATCACACTTACAAAATAATTCCGTACTAAATTTCACACATGAAATAAATATAAATAACAATATTCACTTCCTCGATATTGACATTAAAGTCGACACCGATAAAATTTATTACCTACCCATACAAAAAACCTGCCAGTAAAGAATCATGGCTTCTCACTTATAAAAGCGAATGCCCCGATAGATATAAAGTGATTGTAGTGAAAAATCTCACCTACCGAGCCAAACATAGTTCTTCCAATAATGAAATATTCTATAAGGCACTTTGTAACATAAAACAAACCCTAATCAATAACCACTTCCCAAATTATGTCGTCGACCAGCAGATTAAACACACTTTAACCATCACCACCACCACCACCAACAACAACAACAACATATCTTATTGTACCTATTTACAATGCCTCCCCACGGGACAGAGTTAGACACCAGGGTCGTTTTTTAACGTGGAGAGAAGGAACAAAAATAAAAATTGTCTCAGTCGTGAAGGATTTCTCCTCCATTGACAGAGAACAAGAAATTGAAGTGCAGCATCTGAAGAACAGATACTACACTATTGTAACCAGATGAATGCGAATTATAAAAATGGACGAAAACTAATAAAAATTATAGAACACAAACATATTTCAACCACGGAAAAAAAAAAACTAAAATAAAGTGTAGCAGTCCAGAGTAAAAAAAAAACTATCAGGTAAAAAGACTTTCCAACGTTTTGGGGCCATTACTGTGAAGGGATGGGATTTTGCTGCTAGACGAATTATTCGGGAAATATGTACGTCAAGGGGGACACAAGTGTGATGGGTGCATCAGAACACATTTCATTAAAATTGAATCAAAACAGGTACAGGGGTGTAACGTTGCGGCGATAGGAAAAGCTTTGCTGATTTTTTGAAATCCATTAGATTGAAGACCCTTGGAGGGGGGGATTCTGTCTAAGAGGGAAAGATTATTGGCAGATCCACCAGCCCAGATCTGGCAATAATACCCCATGCATGGGTAAATAATACCCCATGCATGGGTAAATAATACTCCATGCATGGGTAAATAATACCCCATGCGTGGGTAAATAATA
>NC_136501.1:91292308-91402308 GCF_053919585.1 Euprymna scolopes | reverse complement strand
CCAAAAACAACAACTAATAAAGATGAGACTAATAGTCCGAAATAAAAATAAAATTACTAGATACATCTATTCGTTATATTTAAAATCATGTGAACTCACACGTCTGATATGTGTCAGATTATGCTTAACTAAACTTAACTAAAGCTAAAACGCCCTTTGATGATATTTACAAAATTTGCTTTGTTCTAAACAGTTAACACTCACTACCAATTATAACTTTGTAAACGCCACAGTTGGTAAATGTTACAAATAATACTAAAAAACATTTCTAACAGACTTACTGACATTTGGCAATTTTTTTTTTTTTTTTTTTAATTACTATTCACTCACATATTCCATCATCTGTGATTGCTCACTGTCAGTAACCTGTGGTGCTTTCTGGAGTCTGACTGACAAGTCTCTCCAAATTTTCAGTGCGCTCCATATCTCTCAATAACCAATGTAGATGACTTTACATTATCACAACAGACGCTTACCTTTGATCTCTCACTGGCAACAGCCATTGGTATTCCGTGGGGTTTGGGTAGAAAAAAAGCCTCCTAAATGTTCCAGTGGAGATTTAATTAGTACTCCCCTTCCTCGGTTCTTTTGGACCCTTGATGACTCTTTGGTGTGGCACCATTTTTTAGGGGGAGGGGGGTGCATGGTTAATATTTTGCGATTTTAGTTTTCTTGGTTCCTTGTGGTCGTATTCTGTTTTTGTTTTCTTTCGATTGCAGTATTAAAGTTACAGGTTAAAGTGAGATATGTTTATATATACAGGATTCATTTCTGAACTAATTAACTGATCATTATGAATTTTGGAACAGCTGCTAGGTGTAAGGAGTTGTAATGTAGACTGTTTAGCTTGATTAAGTTTTATGCAAAGACGGTGGGAGCCCTTTGTGAGAATTCAGATATCTTAAATTTGTGTGAAATTTCAACAATAGGTTTTGACATCGACTAATTAATATTTCATAATTTTTTTTTTTTTTTTTCTTTGAAGTATTTTAAAATTTATTTAGGGGCATAATATCAACATACCTCCCCTCTGAAAATTTATATATGAGATTTGCATTAAATTTGATGCATAGTCATTACTAGGGCTATGACAACAGCATATCTTTTTCATTGTTTTGACTCTCAAGTATATATCCAACACGGTTAATCAACCGAGAACCACATCACTCTATATAAAAGCATATAAGATATCAACGGATACACACTCGAGTCAAAGCAATGAAAAGAATATGCTGTTGTCCTAGTCATTAGATACCAATTAAGCAAAATTCCCTTAACCTTTTTTAAGCCTTTTTTATTATTATTATTTTACTTTGGTTAGTTTTAAGAGATCAAGGGAGCTAATTCCGTCCTAGATCTAACACTTGATATCATTATGATTTGAATTTCTCTCCAAGAGTTTTTTTTTTTAAACAATAGACGCTGTTCTCTTTATGACTGCTATCTGTATTTCATATCAGCTTTCTTTCAGGGATTGTTTCTAAGTATTTCTTAAGATTTTTTTTTTTTTATTAGGTCAGTTGCTCCTATCATAACCGGTATAATGTTGATTTCTTTACGAGACCATGTCGTTTTTAAATAATTCTTTAGTTCCTGATATTTTATCCTTTCCCATGAAGCTCTATTAAGGCCATAATCATTTGAGACAGTGACATTGAGAATGAGCGCAGTTCTTTCAGGCTTGTTCAATGTCTAGTTTAATGGTCTTGTCTTTTATGTATCTGCACACCTGTATGTCTTTCTCATAGAAAACTGTCACTTTTCCGTTTGATAATAGAAGCCATAATTTTATTTCAAATTCGATTTTTATTACGTTTGCACTAAACTAACTTTCTAGTGTGCATTGCTTTACATAAACTGTAAAAATTATGTACGTCGTCGCCAGTTATATTAAAAAAAAAAAAAAATGTTCAATTGGAAAATAAGTTCTACGGTCAGCAGGATAAGGGTTAATTTCAATTTCTTAAGAACTCTTTAGCATATAAGGTCTTAAATTCTAGACATTTTCTAGGATCATAATGTAATGAATTTTGAACAAAATTACAACAAAGATGAAAGACAACGTTTAATTTCATTATATGTTGATGTTAATTTCTCCGAAAGGGTGCAATCTAGTCTGTTTAAGGAATTAATTTTACCTATCCTGAGACGGGTATTTTTCTAGTTTAGTTTTATCTTTCGTGATACTCAAATATTTGATATTTACCGTTTTCAATTAAAAAACAAGTGAAGCATGAATGGTCCCCCATGAGTGCACAGTGAACGAGGCATAAAAAAAACGACTAAGTTCAGCATTTTCACCCCCCCCCCCCCCCCATTTAGCCCCAACAGTCCCCAGGGGACATCTAATCTTGGTGAAAATAAACAAACGGTACAGTTTTAGGCCTTAACATATGTAAATTTGAGTTCTGTACCATGCAAAAAAAGAAAAGAATGTATCCCCTCTTTAACCCCAAAAGTCCCCAAGGCCTTAACATATTTAAATTTGAGTTCAGCACCATGCAAAACTGCTAAATAGACACACAGAGAAAATTTTGGACAAATATGGTAAAATAGTCCCAAAAATGAAGTGCTTTTATAAACCCTAAAAGAGCCCCTGAGGCACATCCAAGAGTTATCATGAAGTATAGACAAACAAAATTAGAAATCCGTTAGTTACAACTTTTTAGAAAGTTTTATAAAATCCAAATCGATTTATTTTAATAAGCACAAAAGTGTCAATTTTAGCCATTTTAACCTGGAACGCACCCCTAATTGGGCAAACGGATTTTCCTGGAAAATCCGTTCTGTTAACTCTTTTCTCATATCATGTTTAATGTTTGTGCAAAATATCAAAAAATTCCAAGGCGTAGTTATTGAGGAAAGTGCGGACAGACAAGGGTAAATTTACAGGGCCACCTTCCTTTTGTTGGGGGACCAAAAAAAAGCTTTTTTTTTACTCTATAAGTCTGGTAAAATGTAAAAAAAATTGTAGTCTACACATAAAATAAAGTTAAAATATTAAAGCAAAACAAATAAAAAGTGCCAAAAAAAAAAAAAAGACAATATTTATCGGGAGTTTCTTTTTAATTGCTAAATATAAATTTAGGATTAAAAAATAATTTTGAAGATTAAAATTCTGACTTGAAACAACACCTCGGAACAAAGTGTAGTATCTGTTCTGATGCTGCCCTTGCCCCTTCGCCTTTTCTGGCCTCGGCCAATGGAGGGGAAATCCTTCTAGACTGGGACAATTTTATTATTTTTGTTCCTATTCAAAGTGCCCCTTTTTTGGGGAGTTGGATTTTCTCCGCATTAAAAACAGACCCTTGTGTCTAACTCCTCTCGTGGGGAGGCAAGTAAATAGAAACAACACGTGAAGTAACTAACCGTCATCATATAACCAACATCATAACAACTAAATCTGTAAAGGGAGACAACTGAGTCAAGAACCAAATAAGACGCTCAACTTAATTATTATTCATTTTATTTCCATTTATAGTTAGATTATTTAATTAGTATTATGTTTATTTTTGAATTCCTGGGTGTTGAATCTAGTTTGATTTTATTTGAATGGTTTCGATATTCACAAACGTGGTTTTTATTAATGTAATTAGATTTCTGAGTGTCAGTTTTAAACTGTTAGTATCCGATTACTTTTGACTTTCAAAAAACTTTAAGTTTATTTTTTAATTAATTAGTATTTTAAGCCAGAACCATGGCTACGTTTTTTTTTAAATACATATGTTCACCCCAAACAATGCATATTGCCACTTAAGTGTAAAGAGCTACTATGGTAGGGTAAACTTTATGAGAGGAGGAAGTGCGTGGTGAGAGTTAAGCAGTAAAATGATTCTTCAAATTACATTTAAATTTCTACATGTTTGCACGGTCAGTGGAAACAAGGAACATAAAGGGAATTCCAAAGACAAGCAGCCCTAGAAGAGAAGCTATCAGAATAGAAAATCTTCTGGCACTGCAGACCTCCACAGTGAAAGGGATGGTACTTTGTTACAAGTTTGGATTATTTTCATTGAGTGGATACAAGTGAAGTAAGTTCATTGGAGCACATTCTGAGGAAGTACTTGTAAATCAAACCCAATGATGTAACTTTTTGGTGATGTAATAGAAGTTGGAAGAGTATGGGAGACTTATTAGTGTTTGAACGTTGCCCAAGATTGAGAGGTTAGTGATTGATGCATCTCTCTCTACCACATTTACTCCCTTCCCCCAACCTCTCCCTGCCCCCCCCCCACTTTCTTCACCCCTATCCCCCTCATCTTTTTACCCCCTCTCCCATCTTTCTACCCCCTCCCCCATCTTTCTACCCCCTCCCCCATCTTTCTAGACCCTCCCCCCATCTTTCTACACCCTCCCCCCATCTTTCTACACCCTCCCCCCATCTTTCTACACCCCCCATCTTTCTACACCCCCCATCTTTCTACTCCCTGCCCCATCTTTCTCTCTCTTTCTGCCCCACATCTTTCTCTCTCTTCCGCCCTCCCCCATCTTTCTCGCTCTTCCGCCCTCCCCCATCTTTCTCTCTCTTCCGACCTCCCCCATGTTTCTCTCTCTTTCGACCTCCCCCATGTTTCTCTCTCTTTCGATCTCCCCCATGTTTCTCTCTCTTTCGACCTCCCCCATGTTTCTCTCTCTTTCGACCTCCCCCATGTTTCTCTCTCTTTCGACCTCCCCCATGTTTCTCTCTCTTCCGACCTCCCCCATGTTTCTCTCTCTTTCGACCTCCCCCATGTTTCTCTCTCTTTCGACCTCCCCCATGTTTCTCTCTCTTTCGACCTCCCCCATGTTTCTCTCTCTTTCGACCTCCCCCATGTTTCTCTCTCTTTCGACCTCCCCCATGTTTCTCTCTCTTTCGACCTCCCCCATGTTTCTCTCTCTTTCGACCTCCCCCATGTTTCTCTCTCTTTCGACCTCCCCCATGTTTCTCTCTCTTTCGACCTCCCCCATGTTTCTCTCTCTTTCGACCTCCCCCATGTTTCTCTCTCTTTCGACCTCCCCCATGTTTCTCTCTCTTTCGACCTCCCCCATCTTTCTCTCTCTTTCGACCTCCCCCATCTTTCTCTCCCTTTCTGTCCCATCTTTCTCTCTCTTTCTGCCCCATCTTTCTCTCTCTTTCTGCCCCATCTTTCTCTCTCTTTCTGCCCCATCTTTCTCTCTCTTTCTGCCCCATCTTTCTCTCTCTTTCTGCCCCATCTTTCTCTCTCTTTCTGCCCCATCTTTCTCTCTCTTTCTGCCCCATCTTTCTCTCTCTTTCTGCCACATCTTTCTCTCTTCCCCCTTTCTCTCTCTCTCTTCCCCCTTTCTCTCTCTCTCTTCTCCCTTTCTCTCTCTCTCTCCCTTTCTCTCTCTCTTCTCCCTTTCTCTCTCTCTTCCCCCTTTCTCTCTCTCTTCCCCCTTTCTCTCTCTCTTCCCCCTTTCTCTCTCTCTTCCCCCTTTCTCTCTCTCTTCCCCCTTTCTCTCTCTCTTCCCCCTTTCTCTCTCTCTTCCCCCTTTCTCTCTCTCTTCCCCTTTCTCTCTCTCTCTTCCCCTTTCTCTCTCTCTTCCCCCTTTCTCTCTCTCTTCCCCCTTTCTCTCTCTCTTCCCCCTTTCTCTCTCTTCCTTCACCATCTCTCTCTCTCTCTTCCTTCACCATCTCTCTCTCTCTCTTCCTTCACCATCTCTCTCTCTTCCTTCACCATCTCTCTCTCTTCCTTCACCATCTCTCTCTCTTCCTTCACCATCTCTCTCTCTTCCTTCACCATCTCTCTCTCTTCCTTCACCATCTCTCTCTCTCTTCCTTCACCATCTCTCTCTCTCTTCCTTCACCATCTCTCTCTCTCTTCCTTCACCATCTCTCTCTCTCTTCCTTCACCATCTCTCTCTCTCTTCCTTCACCATCTCTCTCTCTCTTCCTTCACCATCTCTCTCTCTTCCTTCACCATCTCTCTCTCTCTTCCTTCACCATCTCTCTCTCTCTTCCTTCACCATCTCTCTCTCTTCCTTCACCATCTCTCTCTCTTCCTTCACCATCTCTCTCTCTTCCTTCACCATCTCTCTCTCTTCCTTCACCATCTCTCTCTCTTCCTTCACCATCTCTCTCTCTTCCTTCACCATCTCTCTCTCTTCCTTCACCATCTCTCTCTCTTTCTTCCTTCCCCATCTCTCTCTCTCTTCCTTCCCCATCTCTCTCTCTCTTCCTTCCCCATCTCTCTCTCTCTTCCTTCCCCATCTCTCTCTCTCTTCCTTCCCCATCTCTCTCTCTCTTCCTTCCCCATCTCTCTCTCTTCCTTCCCCATCTCTCTCTCTTCCTTCCCCATCTCTCTCTCTCTTCCTTCCCCATCTCTCTCTCTCTCTTCCTTCCCCATCTCTCTCTCTCTTCCTTCCCCATCTCTCTCTCTCTTCCTTCCCCATCTCTCTCTCTCTCTCCCTTCCCCATCTCTCTCTCTCTCTCTCTCTTCCTTCCCCATCTCTCTCTCTCTCTCTCTCTTCCTTCCCCATCTCTCTCTCTCTCTCTCTCTCTCTCTTCCTTCCCCATCTCTCTCTCTTCCCCATCTCTCTCTCTCTCTCTTCCTTCCCCATCTCTCTCTCTCTCTCTCTCTCTTCCTTCCCCATCTCTCTCTTCCTTCCCCATCTCTCTCTCACCCCTTTTCCCCCACTTTTCTCTCTTTCTCTTCCTCTCTCTCCCAATCGGTTATGGCATCAGAAAATAGACTCAAATTTTCCCGATTCAGATACCTCAAAAAGCTTCGGATTCCGATTAATCGTACCAACACTAATATATAATCTCACACACACATACACACTATTCAATAAATTTGTATATTCCTTGCGACATTTTTACGACTTAACGTCTTCTCGAAATAGTTGTAAAAAAAAAAAAAAAGACATGGAAAATTCGATGTTTAGTTTTGCCTTCTTTCTATTAAAATCTGTCTCTTCTCCCCCCCCCCCTGTCTGTCTCTCAATTGTGTCGGAAGCTTTCACGTTTTCTATAACTCTCCACCAACATTTCCTTTCCTCCTTGGACGCGTAACAACTGATTACTTCTGCCGCTATTAGTATTTAATTTGCAGCTATTACCGTATATACCACTACGACATGCTGTTGTCACTAACGCTGTATTATTAGCTCTGGTCTTGGGAGTTGGAAGAGGAGGGCTGACATGGTCTTAGCTCTCACTTAACTCCTCTTAGCTTCCTCCCACCCTCTTGCCGCCATCTCACTCTTTAGATGTGCTGACTTACCTGTCATTGGTTAATATTAAGTCTGTTTGATTTGGAGCAAGGAGGGAACTCTTGCTAAAACACAAACTTATTTTGGAATGTGGAGATTGCAGGGCTACCCACTCATGTCATACACTCTCTCTCTTTCTCTCTCATTCTCTTTCTCTCTCTCATTCTCTTTCTCTCTCTCTTTCTCTTTCTCTCTCTCTTTCTCTCTCTCTCTCTTTCTCTCTCATTCTTTTTCTCTCTCATTCTTTTTCTCTCTCATACTTTTTCTCTCTCATTCTTTTTCTCTCTCTTTCTCTCTCATTCTTTTTCTCTCTCTTTCTCTCTCATTCTTTTTCTCTCTCTTTCTCTCATTCTTTTTCTCTCTTTCTTTTTCTCTCTCTTTCTCTCTCATTCTTTTTCTCTCTCTTTCTCTCTCATTCTTTTTCTCTCTCTTTCTCTCTCATTCTTTTTCTCTCTCTTTCTCTCTCATTCTTTTTCTCTCTCTTTCTCTCTCATTCTTTTTCTCTCTCTTTCTCTCTCATTCTTTTTCTCTCTCTTTCTCTCTCATTCTTTTTCTCTCTCTTTCTCTCTCATTCTTTTTCTCTCTCTTTCTCTCTCATTCTTTTTCTCTCTCTTTCTCTCTCATTCTTTTTCTCTCTCTTTCTCTCTCATTATTTTTCTCTCTCTTTCTCTCTCATTCTTTTTCTCTCTCTTTCTCTCTCATTCTTTTTCTCTCTCTTTCTCTCTCATTCTTTTTCTCTCTCTCTTTCTCTCTCTCTCTTTCTCTCATTCTTTTTCTTTCTCTCTTTCTCTCTCATTCTTTTTCTCTCTCTCTCTTTCTCTCTCATTCTTTTTCTCTCTCTCTTTCTCTCTCATTCTTTTTCTCTCTCTCTTTCTCTCTCATTCTTTTTCTCTCTCTCTTTCTCTCTCATTCTTTTTCTCTCTCTCTTTCTCTCTCATTCTTTTTCTCTCTCTCTTTCTCTCTCATTCTTTTTCTCTCTCTCTTTCTTTTTCTCTTTCTCTCTCTCTTTCTTTTTCTCTTTCTCTCTCATTCTTTTTCTCTTTCTCTCTCATTCTTTTTCTCTTTCTCTCTCATTCTTTTTCTCTTTCTCTCTCATTCTTTTTCTCTTTCTCTCTCATTCTTTTTCTCTTTCTCTCTCATTCTTTTTCTCTTTCTCTCTCATTCTTTTTCTCTTTCTCTCTCATTCTTTTTCTCTTTCTCTCTCATTCTTTTTCTCTTTCTCTCTCATTCTTTTTCTCTTTCTCTCTCATTCTTTTTCTCTTTCTCTCTCATTCTTTTTCTCTTTCTCTCTCATTCTTTTTCTCTTTCTCTCTCATTCTTTTTCTCTTTCTCTCTCATTCTTTTTCTCTTTCTCTCTCATTCTTTTTCTCTTTCTCTCTCATTCTTTTTCTCTTTCTCTCTCATTCTTTTTCTCTTTCTCTCTCATTCTTTTTCTCTTTCTCTCTCATTCTTTTTCTCTCTCTCTCTCATTCTTTTTCTCTCTCTCTTTCTCTCTCATTCTTTCTCTCTCTTTTTCTCTCTCTCTTTCTTTTTCTCTTTCTCTCTCATTCTTTTTCTCTTTCTCTCTCATTCTTTTTCTCTTTCTCTCTCATTCTTTTTCTCTTTCTCTCTCATTCTTTTTCTCTTTCTCTCTCATTCTTTTTCTCTTTCTCTCTCATTCTTTTTCTCTTTCTCTCTCATTCTTTTTCTCTCTCTCTTTCTCTTTCTCTCTCGCCTAGCCATTTTCTTTTTTTCTTTCTTATTTGCTGTCCATCTCTCTTTTAACTCTTGTCCGCGGTTTCTCATTGTCGCTTTCTCCTTTCTCTTTCATTTGCTATTTGTTTTTATAATAAACTTTTCTTTCTTACATACTCTCAACAATGAGAAAAAGAAAAGAAAAAAAAAGGGTCTGTCAACTGAAATATGATTTATGTTTCATTTATTAAAAAAAAAAAAAAATTTTGGCACTGAAATTGGCTTTATAAATATTTTCGGATATGTCTTTCTACATCTGCTCCACAAATTCTCTGACCTTTTTCCTCGTCTTTTTTTTTCTTTTTTTTTAATATATATAGTTAATCTCCTCCTCCTCCAAATAAATTTTCCTTTATTACCTTTTCTTCCTCTTCGTCTTATAGAAAATAAACGATTATAAAACATTTCCGCATATAATTGTTGGTCAAGACGTGCGTGTGCGTGCGCGCTTGAAAGCCTTTCTTCTATTTTACATCGAAATGTCGAAGGCGATTCTGAGTGCAACTAACATAGACTTATGCTGACGCACAACAGCTGTGCACACTGTCTTGTTAGAATTAATAAAAATAAAGGTGGTGGAGGTATTTCAAAAGACAAAGGAATGATTTAAACCAATGATTTTTTTTTTCTGTCCATCTGGCTAGGGTACTCCCAAGCCTTACCTCATTTTTTTTTTTCAAGAGCTTGAAGAGTTACTGTCCTTGCCTTCCTAATTAGTTGAGGCGTTGTTCATTATGAATCTGTGGGTGCCATGCTCTTGTGTTTAATCACCCACCCCACATTGAGCTCGACCTTGTGTCACATCCGGTCGTCATTGGGAGGTTGGTAAATTAATCCTAGCAAATAATTAAGAATAAAAGACTGCGTGCTGAATCGATATTTCGATTCAACACATTAACTTTAATGAAATTATCCTCGTGATTTAGGATCATGGCAGCTTATTTATTTTTTATCTTTTTCCTTGAAATTATTTAAAGACTTTTAGATTTATTTAATTTATACATAACACAGCAACACTGAAATAATGGATTGAGTTATATATATATATATATATATATATATATATATATATATATATATATTGCTTTGTTACCATTTACAGTTTAGGTGACCACCTGAGAATAAAGATTAAAGAGATGGTCAGTTAGACGATGATCGCCTCCACAAGACGATCGGAAACTATAGATGAAATAGGTAAACGTTTAGTCAAGGGGAATTTATTATCCAATAGGACAGCTAAACAGATATTTGTTTACATTAGCTTTGAAGACAGCCTTACTGTTGTCTTAAAAAACAGACCTAGTTCTTATGACCGTAGAGGATGATGAAATCTTACTGATGCAATTAGATGTGTGCATAAACAGAAAACTTTGATATATATATATATATTTTATGGAAATCGCTTCAGACAAGGCATGCAGCCATTTGATGTAAGGAGAGCAGCTAAAAGAATAATAAATAACACTTCAGGGTCAGGGTCTAACAATAAGTGTTATATCGGTTGATTCTGATGCAGAAAAGAGTCATTCTTCTTTGTCAGAAATATTACTCAATGGTACGTGAGGACTAAAAGACAAAATAAGGGAAGCATGAGTTACGAGGCTGCCGAAAGTAAATCCAAGGTCCACTATGGCCATATTGAAAGAATAGATGAGAGTCAATAGTTGTAGAAGAATTTATGTAGCAGGTCCAGTTCATGGGACACGACCAAGGAAAACCTGGCATGAAAGTGATAAAAATTGATTTGAGAGAAAGAGAGATAAATAAAGACCTGGCCAGAGATAGGTTATTTTGGAAATCAGTTTCTTAAAGCCGTCCAGCACATGCCAGTATGTGAAATGAATGATGATGATGATGATATTTCTTAACATTTTTTTTCTGCTGATTCCTTTAGCTTTGAAAGTTGAAAGGAAATTGAGCAAATCTATCCTGGCAGAAGTATTAAAATGCAAAGTTTGGATTTCTGTGACAATTTCCAGTTCATGACACATTTTTTTTATTTTATTTATTTTTTTTGAGGCCATTTAGTTTTCAACATTTATATGGTGCCTAGCAAATTGTACCATTTGAAGAGGAAGTTAAACTGAAACTGCATAGTTATAGATTGTGTCTTTGTTGTAGTTTGTTTTAGTTGAAAACATTGACAGAATGAATTTTCTTTGTATAATTTATTTATATAGACTAGCAGGGCTACCCGGCATTGCCTGGAGCCATAAAAAAAAAAAACTAAAAAAAAAAAAAAAAAAAAATGAACAAAAACAAAATAAAAGGTTAAAAAGCGCATGAAACATCTTTAAAACTTCTATTTTTTTTTTTTTTTTACTTCTCTTACCCTCTTTCCACATGCATCCCCCCCATTTACGTCTGCTCGGCCCATTCCTCTTACTTAATAATACAATTTACCTTTTCTTTCTATAATACATAAGATAACAATGGCTGAAAAACTGACCCTTTCCCCCCAAAAAATCTAACTCAGTTGACCTCTAAAGAATGTATATAATAGAGGATATTTGTTAAAAAAAATCTTAATTTTATTAAACTAGTGATATAATCTCACTATATATATATATATATATATAGTATGTTTTTTTTTAAAAAGAAATCCAGCAGAGTGCTCAATTAAAAGGAAAATCCCAAAATAAGAGCGTATTTATATTTTGTATTTTGTGTACAAAAAGTTGTTAGATGAGACAAGTCATTGGTACCGTTAGCTTGAAACCGACGGTACCAATGACTTCTCATCTAACAACTTTCTGTACACAAAATATATATAATTATACCCCAAAAATCAACACTTCTGTATGTGAATTTCGATAATTTAAAATATAGATTTAAAAAAAAAAAAGTAAATTTCATGAAATAATTATTTGAATTAATTTAATCCAAAAAAAGTTGGCGTTTAATTTGTCATAATCTGCTATCATCTCTATATTCATGTGCGCTTGCTTTTGTCGCATATGTTGACAAGTGTCATACTGAGGATGCGTGTGGGGAGCAGATGACATTCCAATGGAGCATGGTTAAGTGGGTAGATAGATTGAAACATACAGAAGAGCAGAGAGTAATTCACATATGTTGGTATATGGAAAACGTTAAGAAAGAGGGTGTTACATAAGTTGAGAGAGAAGAGCACACGAGTTGTCCCCGAAAGAGACAACGAAAATAATAAAATATTCATGTTATTTGGATTCTTTCGACTACTGTTGTCATCTTGAGTGTTATTTGCACAACGTTTCGGTCAATGTAATCTCCAACCTTCTCCTTCACAATTGTATTCTCGGATTGTCCGCACCATGGATTGAACCTTTAATTTTCAGGGATGCAACTTTTATAACCTAGTTTCACCAAGTACTCTATCCACTGAGTCATGGGTCCTTGCAAATTACTTAGAACGTCTACCCAGTTATGGCTGACAGAACAAGAGTGTTTTGCCCCTGTGGATTATGTACAGATTCTTTAATCTGACAAAGATTCCCAAGTTTGACAAGATACCCCTGAAGAATACAAATGTTCCCTCCTGGATCTATTTTCTATTGTTTTCAAAATTTATTAGTCACTCAATGAAATTGTTTTAACTGCCACTTTTGTAATAGGAAGTGAAGCTGAATTTAAGGGCTTCATCTCATTCCTGTCCCATAAAACCCTTTAAGATACTCCCCCTCACCCAAAAATAATCCCTGCAATTTTGTGAATATGAATACCTAATCTAATACCTATTCATAAAATTTCACTGAAATCTGACATATCTGAATTTTCACAAAGGGCCTATACCACCTTTGCATAAAACTAAATATAGTTCACATTACAACTTCTTCAGCATAGCAGTTGTATTCCAAAATTGATAATGATCTGTTAATTAGTTCTGGAGTGAATCATTTCTTCTCTATATTAATAAAGTAGCCGCAGGAATTCCTTCCTGAACGAAAGAATCATAGGTTTGAAACAGATGCCACATGCAAATTCAATACAGCTAGACTAATAGCCACTATCTTATGTAGCTTTCGAACATCATTTCAGACATATTCAGTTGTGATAATAAAATACTAAATTACATCCTATGAGCAACATCATCACACTCACAACATTGTTAGAGTAAGATGTTTCTATTTTTCTCTCTAAATATTTAGTCCCACCACTGCTACCAGTAGTCACCAGGAGGAATTCTACATGTTCCACAGATTCTGTGCATTTTTTTTTGGCGACCATTGTTATATATAAAAGCTGGTAAAAATAGCTATTGTAAAAAAATTTTTAAATTAGAACTTGACAGGTAATAAATCGGCTTAAAGTGCTTTTGTACGCATGCGCAAATAACATTTATATATAAAGTTGGTTAATTTTTAACTATTTCTTATCTGTCTGACAATAGCTTTAAACAGGTACAACTGAGGCTGAAGTGCTAAATGTTTTAGTTTCGATTCTAGCTGATAGCACCCAAGGCATTTATTTATTTATTTTTTAATTTATTTTTTTACTTTTGAAATCACTATTATATATTAGAATATAATAATCCATTGATAATTGGCTGTATAATAATAAGTATGAAATTTGCACTTATTAAAATATCATATTTAAGCGTATTTTATGACCGGGTAACGCCTGCCGCCCTGCTAGTAGAGACATATATCACAAAAGGTTTCGCCAAACCAGGATCATTTTGTAAAATTTCGGGGGTGAGGCGGGGGTTTGTAAAACCAACTGCATAAAATTTAAAACGGCTTGACATTTCTTAAAGAAAATGAACTACATTTGCATTATTTGTTTTTTTAATCTCATCTAACTTGTTTTTTTCTTTCCATATCTTCTTTGCTTATTATTTTGAAGTCACAGCTATTACAGCCACAATTATCGACTTGACCCCCCCTCCTTCTCCTCTTCCGTCTCTTTTTAAGTTCAAACTAAATTTTGGATGCTGTGCTGGCTTGTTAACTCTACCTGAGAAAGAGGTGAGAGAGGGAGAGCATTAACTTTTAACAATCTTTTTCCCGCATTTCAAGCCACAAGTAGCAGTTCTCTGCGCTGAGGTCATTGCAGCATGCTGTACTCGTATGCAATTCGTCTCCAGTGAAAATTTAAAAAAAAAAAAAAGAAAAACGCTTTGTGGTTTGTCTACCGGTGATATGTGTATTCCTAACCGGCAGCTGCACGTGAGAGAGGCATAAAATACAATGATTTTTTACGGCTTTACCTGGATGCACTAATGAGTTGTTGTATTCGGCCACTTATGGTAGCACCGCCTAATAATTCACGGCTAGTAAATACTTTACTTGATTTGGTAAGTAACGACATTCACTGCTTTAAAACAACCTTTCTCTCTCTTTTTTTTTCCTTTTTTTTATGTCTCCTCTTTCTAGGTTGACTTGACACAAAGATGTCTTATTTGCTACCTGTCCTTTTTTTAATTAACATATGTCTCAAATGTTCTCCTTTTTTAGTGCAACTATATATCTATGTATATATATATATATATATATATATATATATATATATATATATACATACACCCCGAAACAGTGTTACGTGGTAAACGACTGATGATCCCTAAAATAATAATATTAGGACAAGTGTTAGATTCTTGGAACCAAATTAATACAGTGATTGCAAAACTTACCAAGCAAAATACTTTGCTAAAGAAGGACTTAGGATTATTATTTTATTTTATTTTTTTTTTAATATAGTTTTAGAGGTCGAAAAACTTTCAAGTTAGTTGGTGTGACAGAGGATCAAGTCAAAACAGTAATAAAAATTGATTGTATTTTAATAATCAAGCACTCTGGATTTCTTTCTATCAGGGTTAGCAAGGTGTGTGTGTAATATATATAATCAAAGAATTTTTTATTTTATATATATATATATATAATCAAAGAATGTTTCATTTTATATATATATATAATCAAAGAATGTTTCATTATATATATATATATATATATAAAATCAAAGAATGTTTCATTATATATATATATAATCAAAGAATGTTTCATTTTATATATATATATAATCAAAGAATGTTTCATTTTATATATATATATATATATATAATCAAAGAATGTTTCATTTTATATATATATATATATAATCAAATAATGTTTCATTTTATATATATATATATATATATATAATCAAAGAATGTTTCATTTTATATATATATATATATATAATCAAAGAATGTTTCATTTTATATATATATATATATATAATCAAAGAATGTTCCATTTTATATATATATATATATATATATATATATATAATCAAAGAATGTTTCATTTTATATATATATATATATATATATATATATATATATAATCAAAGAATGTTTCATTATATATATATAATCAAAGAATGTTTCATTAAATATTATAGACAATCGTCTGCATAACTTAGTTCTAACCTGTTCCAGTTTTCTGATGAGTTTCCTTGTTTTTGGTAAAAACTGGCCGATGTATCCACTACAATTGTTTTTTTACCGGAGCACTTTCTGATTCGTCCAAATCTATCATCGGGGATGGTTATTAATAAAGGTGCCAAGATATATTTATAGGGGTGCCCCACTCCCCCGGAAAATCACTTTATAAATAGGCGCTATGTTACTTTTAGATATATTGTCATTATTATTGAAATTTATTTTGTTGATAGTTAAACACAAATGATACAAAATTGTGAAACAGCTATTTGACATATTAAAATCGAAACAATCATTTATTAAAAACAAAAAACAAACACCAATCATAGTTAATAAAACGTTTCTTGTTTTCAAACGCAATATGCAAATTAGATAACTTTGTGGCTGATTACATAATTGCATAAAAATAACTTTTTTGTGTAAAGTTGAATTAACTTGGAATGTGAGGTTTTGACTTCACTGTTATTATGAAAGATGGGCTCAATTTTCACATTTATTCAGGTCTCGCAGAAATACTCGTCTAACTACAACCACTATCAACAATTTCCCCCACTCCCATCTGTGCCTAAATCTAAATGCAAATTCCATGAACAAAGCTTCTTTCCCACCTGTGGAACTCTTCTGCTGGCTTACTTTTCAGCTGACTACAATATTGTCGTCTTAAAGTCTAATGGAAACAAGTTCTTATTGGGCTGTCCCCTTAAATAACCAAACTACACCCAATTTCATCCATTAACGATGACTACACTGTTCTAGCGACCACCGTATACTCATTAACCCTTATCCTCAAGTGGCTTTTGTGCCTTGATATGTGGTGACACCTGTTATAGTTTGCCAGGAAGCTGTTCGTGGTAATGAGTTCCGCAGATGGGCAGTTCTTGTTTCAGTTTCATCTATTTTTAATTCCAAAGATCATAAATCTTACGTTCTGACAGGAGCTCAAAACCTGCTTAGATAATAGAGAGCCACATCTTCAGCTGACCACTCCGCCTTTTTCCTCACCCTAAAATGAAAATGAAAGACCAAGCTTATCGTTATTCTGTTCATCATAACCACAGGGTGTCTCAAAAAATGTAAAAATGTACTCGCACTTCGAATAACAATGAAACCTTTATATATGAACATAGCATGAAACGGAATAGTTTTGAATACAGAAGACACATGTAATTGAAGAAACATGTCTGTGAATGTTTAAATTGATGGCCATTATTGTCTAGACAATGCTGATAGTCGTTAAATTGTAAGTACAGTTTTACGATTTTTGAGACGCTCTGTATTGATAATATGCTAAAGCAAGTCCATGCATATGGTATCACCCCTACACCCCCTTTTTTAAAAGATAGAATCATCCGATTAGCCAATATATTAATGAATAATCTGATGTCGCTAAGGTAAACAATTCTGACTTTACCTATTTTAAAATGAGTTGCTCGAAAATCAGATATCATCCTGTCAACTAAAGCAGTACAATTTTTCTCAGCAACTATTGGGTCGATCTTGCTGAAATTTTGTATGGATTTTTGTGATAAGGTGAGTACTATGGTATCTCTTTGATGCACAGTTAAAGATTAATGTTCACCCAGCAATTCTAAGTCAGTGGGCTGTAACTTTAACCCACTTTTATTGGGTTAAAACATCTAGTTTTAATGTAAACCCATTAAAAAAGTGAGATTCGTTTAAATGATCTGAAGAATATTTAGCTGGCAATTATTTTTAAAATAAAAAGATAGAAAATATTTATTGTTAAAAAAAAATTGCTACAATTTTAAAGAAAGGCTGGGAACCCCCTACTAGTCTTTCTGGTGGTAAAATACGTTTAAATATATTTTAATTCATGCAGATTTCATATTTATTATAGAGCCAATTCTCTATTGAATATCATATAGCACTGATTTCAAAAGTTAAAAATAATGACTCTGGTGCCATCAGCTAGAATCAGAACCAAAACATTTAGCGCTCCAGCCGCATTCCCTATCATTTGAGCTATCGACGAATAGATAAGAAAGATTTAAAATTAAATCATTTCATGGTATGAATGAATTTGCACATGCGCACAAGTAATAGAAATATGTCAGCAAGTTAAAATGAACATTTTTGCATTTCAATTTGCTCATTGTACACATTATTCAACCATCCAAAGATTTTACTTGTTATAAAAGATACTTGGTGTATGATTACTATTTCGTGTTAATTTCAGTATTATGTGACCAGTAGTTTCAGAGTTTATCGGTTAAATATTTTCACACATGCATACATGTACTGCTTTATTTGTATAGAAAGGGACATTTTGTTAATCTAAATATTGAGCTAATTGACAATTATCTTTATTAATCATTCCTTAATAGTATTGACTTCTACAGACATTATTTCAAAATAAAAAGAAAATATTATTTTTAACAATAAATTATACAGATTGATGTAGAAAGCATGTGCAATTTCCATGAGCCCCTCTCCTGCTAGTAAATTGATAATAACTTTTTTTTAATAATTTTAGAAATCATTGCTTGGATTTTTTTTGTTTTTTCTATCAAGTAAGTTTTTTTTTTTCATCCCTAATTAATTGAAATGTCATGGTGTATAAGAGGCTTTTTTTTTTTTGTATTTGAAAACCTGTTTACTTTCTAAAAGTTTAAAATAAATAGTTGAGTCATGTCAACAGATTTTTTATCAAAATCAGCTGAGAGGTAAAACTGGTCATAATGATATTGCGTCATTTCAAAGGGGATGCTTACCAAATAACCCTGATAAACAAAAGATGTGCTATACTTGTTTGGATGTGTATTTGTTTTATTTTCTATGCTTTCTGATTTCTCATGTACATGCAACGTAATCATGTTGACACATCGGTTCCTGTCAGATCACCGAAGTTAAGCAATGTTAAGCCTGGTCAGCACTAAAATGGGTAACCATTTGGAAATTCCAGGTGTTGTATGTGCTCACCACTTATCTCAGCATTGTTTCCAGTCAGTCTTGGACCTTTCCTTGCCCAAACAGTGTCTTGGCGTTCGTGTCAAGATCAAAGTGTAGTATTTTGTTTAATATTGTTATTTTTTGTATTTTTTATATAAATAAAAAATGTTTTAAAATTGGGTAGGAACAACCCCCCTCCCTCCCACCACACACACACACAAATACAAATTTAAAAGGGTAACCATGATAAAAGATGCTGATCGAGAGGTCTCCCAATGCCAGAGAACCTTTGACTCTGAAAGTTTCTTCTCTTGAACTGCTAGAGTTTGGGATTCCCTTCCCGTTTCTTGCTTTTCCAACTGTACTAACATGCAGAAATTTAAATGTAATAAGAACGAACATCTCACTGCTCAACTCCCTACTTAGAGTGTCCCTATAGGCATGGTTACTTATTCACAGTAGTCCCTTATGTCTTAGTTTCAATTTACCATGTTCAGGATGAATAAAATAACAAAAACATGTCAATTCAATTTTACAAATGTAAATCTCTTACAATCTGTGTAGGTCATAATTATTCAGATAAAACTTCCAAGTTTGTAAGTCTTATAACATGACAAGAGTACTTCATCTTCATACTTCAAAATTCATAGTATGCAATTCATACTGATGGATGAGTCCTGAGATACCGTTTGAAGAATGTTCCAATGCATCTGTCTGTTATCCAAGGCAATACCATGATGTCACCCCACGATGTCTAAGGCTTTATAAAGAGAACAGAGAAAAACTTTGCCTTCATGCGAAGGCAAGTAAATTTAGGAACTTATTGAAACGCACTTTTAGTTTTAAACTAGCAGGCGGCCTGACGTTGCTCGGTCGTCAGATATGCTTAAATATGATAGTATAATTCATGCAGATTTCGTATTTATTATTATATAGTCAATTCTCTATCGATTATTATATTGAACCTAATATATGGTAGTGACTGCAAAACTAAGTGTATGTATATATATATATATATATATATATATATATATATATATATATATATATATATATATGTGATTTGGATGCCATCAGTTAGAATCGAAACCAAAACATACAACTCTCCACTCTTATTTCTTAGCCTCTGAGCCATGCCCCCCACACACATGCACATATATATTAAGAGGTATATGTGGTGAAAAAAAAAATAAATAAATAAAATAAAAAGTGCTCAATACGTTAATAGAGCCAAATATGTTTTTAATTATTACAACGTCAAGTGTATTAACTTAATTCATTACAAATTGTTTTAATAGACAGGATAAAAATTATCCGTCCATATCGTCAGATGATTTTTATCCTGTCTATTAAAACAATTTGTAATGAATTAATACACTTGACGTAATAATCTCTCTCTCTCTCTCTCTCTCTCACCCCCCTATATAAATAAATAAAGAAAAAAAAACGACACTGTAAGGATATATACTAATGCATATAAATTTAATTGTTCATTCAGTAAGGAAATTTACATTGATTAGGGATACGGGATATATATGCTCTTTGTACCTAGGTATTTTGAAGCCTAATGCTTCACATTTATAATTCACCTGTCATCCCTTTTTTTAAAAGATGGAATCGCCCGATCATCAAAGACAAAATTCAAGCAAGGACAGATTTTTATAATTATTAAGATAAAATCACATAAGTTTGTAACAGAAAATATAGTTTAGTTAATTGATTTAAATGAACTTTGAAACCTATTTTTCTTTTTGTGCTTTGTGAATATTGTCTTACGATTTTCAATACAAAAAATGTCTAGAGTAAATGCCAGTTGAATTACACAGCAAAATGTTTTAGTTATTGACAAGTGAACAATTTGTGACTGTCTAGAAAAAATAAATTAAAAAAAAAAAAACAAGCATGAAGTGTCAAGACGTTTGAACAGAAAAGAATCCAAGTCTGCAAATATTATTTCAACAGTAAAGTGACATCTTCAAAAACTTTGACTATGCAAACATCCATAGAATAATTGCTGGTCACCAACCCCATTTCAGTGTATGACAAATGTAACATTCTATTCATGTATTAGAGTACCCACCACCACCACCACCGCAAATTTGTACTTTTTAAAATTGCATTTGGTTTCAGTTTGGGATTTTTAAGTACATCATAATATTAATTTCTTTAAAACCTCTGTTTTTGTTTTTTGTTTTATTAAATTCTGGAGGACTATTGCATTTGACATAAGAAAATCATTTTTTTTTATACTAATGCAAGTTGAATTCATTCAATAAGTGAATTATTAAGAAAAGAAAAAATATCGACATGACTTTACGTTTTAAGTGAAACAGTCGCATTTGAGAGTGATTTTTTTATTTTTTTTTTTCCGAGTGGCAACTAGAAATAATAAAACGCTTATCTTTTGGCGATTGTTTTTCACACAGACAATCTTCCGAACCTAAATGGTGAGTGGAAAATGTCTTTCCAGCCTTTTTGTTTTGTTTAAATGAAACAAGTCAAATTTTTTAAACAATAAAAGTTTAATAGAAAAATATATTCCTTTTTTAACGAAGGTTGTTTGAAAAATTTTCAAAAATTGAAGAAATTTTAATGTTTATACCTTCAAGCCTCAACATAAAATTCAGTGCATATTTAAAATTACACTTATTTAAAAAAAAAAAAAAAAAAAAAAACAGAAAAATCCTTATAATGTACGTACACGTCATGGAACAAAGATGTCATATTCCAAAAATCACGGGTGTTTGGCTAGTAACCTTTCTATTTGACTAGTAAACGAAAATGTTTAGTTGTCAAAGCTCAACTAAAGATAAATTTGTCGGTAGAACCCTGATCGAGTACTCAATCCTGGGATAAAACCAGGAACCTTTTGTTCTTCATGTAATGAAATGGTGTGCTCTTATGGTAACAGCGCATATGGCAAAATCAACAGCTAAAAGATAGCTGACTAGCGAAAATATTAGTAGCAGCAGCAGCAGCAGCCATCTTAGTACATATGCAAATTAAGCTTTACAATAGACTGAGGTATGAAAAAATGATTAAAAACAATTATATGTCAAATAAATGTTACCAAAGGCAAGATAAGTTACTCTTTGACCTACTTGAATAAGTTTTTGTTTTTTTTAACTGATTTTAAAGTATGAAACACACGTAGTGCTGAGCACTTCAGTTAAAACGAAAACCAAGATGGCGCCTTGATGCTCTCTCTCCTTTAGAGTCCTGGAAATCTGTCAAAACCCTGGGGGGGGGGGGCAAAAAAACTGACAGAAATCCACCCAATAAATATTACCATAACATTTATTGGGTGAATTTTGTCATTATTTTTTTTATTGATTTTTTTTTGGAGGTTTTGACCGATTCTCAGGACTCCAAAGGAGAGAGAACATCTTGGCTCTTTCCTTGTTTTCATTTTAACCAAAGTGCTCAGCACCACTTACGTTTCACACTTAAAACAGACTTTAAAATCAGTTATAAAACACCAAAATCTTATCCGGATAGGTAGAAGAATAACTTATCTTGCCTTTGGTAACATTTATTTGTTATTAATATTTGTCTCCTTATCACTTTTTCATACCTCGGTATATTGTAAAACAAATATTTGCATCTTAACGTGCTTTCAAAAGTTTTAAAATATTTTCAACCTTTTTTCAACTGCAGCTAACAGGTATAGTAACTAACAATTGACAGACCAATATAGAACTTTTTCTTTATCGGCTAATTATGAGTGTCATAAATTTGAACTTTGTCCGACTTTCCCCGACAATGAATTTTTGCTGAATCACTGCGACATAACATGCATTTATTTTCCTTGAATAATTTTTTCGCTCTTGGTTTTATTAGCTTTTTCACGTTGAGGACAAACTACGACCATTTAAAGCATTTTCTATTTAATTAAAAAGTGCAATAAAATGTTTTATACAAACAAGTTGATTTTTGAACAAAATCAACAACTTTTGTTGATATTGAGCCTTTTTGTATTATTTGTATTATTCAGAATACTGTTCTCATCTTGAGTGTTATTCTCACAATGTTTTCCACGAGATGAGAGAGCAGTAGTCTGAATGATCCAAATCACCAGTCTTTATCCCTAAAATTCTGAAACTTGATCCTTTTTATTCAATCTTTCTATTTTCATGGTGGGTTTTTGTAAGAGGTTTTTATATAACAGCCAAAAATTGATATTTTAGTTGGATGGCGATTTGAGCTGAAGAAAATCCGCCTGTCAAATTTTTGTGTATGTATTTTCCTTGAGTATTTGAAATAGGCGGCTATATTTTGTTCTCAATTGTACGATGCGGCATAATCACGTTCCCACATGGTTCTTGTTAACCTTTTTCCCCACAGAAGAAACATTGTGGGGGCCGTATCTGCGTTATTATTTTCATAGCAAGTGTCTCGTCTGAGCTCCATTCTATGGTTCCCCCTTGCCAAACTTTCATGAAAAACACTCATCGAGTTGAAACAACTATCAATAATTTCCCCCACTCTTTATCTGTGCCTAAGCCTAAATGAACATGAACAAAGCTTCTTTCTTAGAAGTGCACACGTGTGGAACTCTCTTCTATTTGCCTGCTTTCCAGCTGACTACAATATGGTAATTTTCTAGTCCAACGTAAACAAGTTCTTGATGAGCTGTCCTCTTAAGTAATCTAATTTACCAAATTTCCACTAACGATTACTACGATATTATCCCATTGATTACCGTATACTCATTGACCCTTATCCTTGAGTGGCCTCCGGACCTTGATAACTGGTGACCTTTGTAAAAAAAAAAAAAAAAAAAATGCTCAAACCTAAGATCTGATAGGGGATATACAAGAATTTCAAGACAGCGTATGAATTTGATATTCCTGTGAAACTTCCTCCTTCAAAGGAAGTCGGTTCAATCTGTCTAGGGTGGATGCCACTTTCATATGAGTAGGCATTTAACAAAGGACACTGCAAGCGTACGTTTTAGTATAAAAAATCATGGGCATCTAATAATTGTATGTGTATTCCATTCTTGCTAGTTTCCTATAATTCGATACTTTGGCCTTGAAATGGTGAAATTTTTTATTCTTTATCAAGTGTTGCACAAGATGATGAGGATGAGCTAATCTGATTTGATGCTGAATAAATAAAGCTGAACAAATTAGAACGAGTAAAAAAAAATTTTTTTTTTTCTGGTCGCTATTGATAATTACTGCCATAAATGTATCCATTTGGCTCAAGTGATTAACCAGCTCGTCTCTGTCTGAATCTAGTTGACCTTCGTAGCATTCAGCAGCCATTACTAACCACTTTCAAGTATTTAAAGCACATAGGTGTGTATTATTTGGATTATTCGGACTACTGTTCTCATCTTTAGTGTTATTCTCACAATGTTTCGACCGATGTAACCTCTAACCGTCTTCAGATGTATCTTGTCAAACTTGGGAATCTGCAGAGAATTTCAACTGGAAATCTGTATTTAATCCACAGGTTAGCATTCTCTTGTTCCGTCAGCCATGACCAGGTAGAAGTCTTAAGTAATTCGCAATTGTACTGAGGATTGAACTTTCAATCTCTAGAAGAGTGTCACTTAGATCTGAAATTACCTCATACTTTATCCATTACGCCACAAGGTCTGGGTGAGCAAGGACAGTCTTGTGGTATACAATATCAGTTTTCTGACCTCAAGTGAAAATTCATTTTTTTTTTTGGAGAAGTTACAAATAGCAACGGCACATGACATGAATTTGCTTAAAAAATTATAAATGTTTGATTTTTTTTTTGTTGTTGTTTGATTACATACAGGAACAGGCAAAATGAGTTAACATTCTTTTTAATTTTTGGGTTAGGGGCAGTAAGCATGGCCTTTGTAATATATGTCATCTTAATACAGGGTTCGTACAGAATTGAAAAGTCCTTGAATTTTGATTTTTGCCTTGAAAAGGCCTTATTTCTATTATTACCTTGAAAGATCTTTGAAAATATGGGAAAATGTTTTGAAAATTTCTTAAAAAAACCTTGAAAATTGTATTCTTTATGTCCAGTAAAAGTTTATTGAAATATTAGAAAATCAAAATAAATACAATTAATTTTTAAATGTTAATAAAAGTAGCATTAAAATATTGAAAATAAAATGGAAATACATTGTTCTGAAATTGCATTGGGTAGTTTAATGATAAAATATTTTCCTTGTGTGGACAGGGCTCTCCAATGGTGATCACCTCTCAAAAATAAAAAATAAAAATTATGATAATCTAAAATTAGGCTGGCCAGACTAAAAAAAAAAAAAAAAAGACTAGACAGCGGCCATTTTGGTTGGAAATTAAAAGTCGTAAAGATAGGTAATATTTGAGATGAAATACAAATCATTTAAAACTACTTAAATGCCAAAAAATGATGCAGGTAGTTAGCAAAGTAACTTTTATTGGCTATAGTAACATTTATGTGTTGTATTTTTTTTTTTTTTTTTTTTTTTTTTTTTTACCACTTTTTCGAATCTCTGTGGATTGTAAAACAAACCACAAATTCTGTTTTAAAAACTTGAATTTTGTCTGGAGAAGGCCTGGAAAAACTTTGAAAAGTCTTGAAAATCTGCATGAACACCGTAATATATTATGAAGGCTACACAGTAAGTCACCAACAACGAATTAAGAATTCAATCAAATTTTTGCATCCAACATTTTCTTTTGTAGTTCCTGTCTATTCACAAACCACTTCAAAGTTCTTGGAGATAAGCTTTTTATTTCTCCAACTTTAAACTTCATTCTTATGTTGTTTTGTTGTATTGCATTCACCCTAGGAAGGTGGAACCGGCTTCCTCCAAAGGATAAAGTGCTAAGAGAATATAAATTTACAAACTCTCTGGTCGCCATTGTTTGGTGCATTTTTTGTTCATGAAGCTAATATTTTCAGGCAGCTTGATGTGGTAGCAGCAGCTGCATACCTAGCAGGTATTTCACGCTGCGGCAAAGTGGATCTAGGAGCAATGAACACTAAGAGGCAGCTTCACATTCTCTACAGCCTCCAAATGGGGCTGGACCCCTAGATGTCTTTTAAAGTCATACCCAGAACAATCATGTCAGATTTATGGAAACATATCACTTCCTCCTATTATTTTCCTTGCTCTTCCTGATGCTACCTGGCCCTGTCGGTGGGGCATTAGAATACACTGACTGCCCCCTTGCAGAGAGTAAAAGTCCCTCAATGGGGGTCCTGGATATGACCTTAAACTATATCCAGTGGTGAGGCCCCAGCTTGTGGGCTTTGGGGTGTGTGGAGCCACCCTTTAATTACCATTGCTCCCAGGTCCACTCTGACCCGGAGTGGTAGTACCTGTTAGGGTCCTAACTATGGGTTAAATAGAAACCGACGTGAAAACAAATATATTCTATTAAAAAAATTTTTCTTCAAAATCTTTGGATTCGGCATTAAATAACCCGAAAAGTGTTGATATGCCGTAAAACAACCAACCAACCAATCCTGATGCTACCACATTAGGCTGTTTGAAGATATTGACTTCCTGACATAAAATGTACCAAACGTTGTTATTATTTGCTTTTTCTCTTTCTCTTTGCAATCATATTCTGTGTATATATGTGTGTGTGTGTGTACTGACTGATTTTAAGTGTTATAGATGGCCATGTCTAAAACTTATATTTACTCTATACATTTTTTTTTTATTATAAATTAAAAATTTACTTTTCTATAACTGAATATTTGTCTCTTAAGAATAGATTTTGACGTATGAATTTTCTGCTGTTGATTAATCCATGCAGAATTGGGTTTTCACAGCCAAGTTTTTTTTTTTTTTTAATTTGGCTTCATCAAAATTGATCTTTGGTTTACTGCTCAAATAATGAAGGTAAAATCAGAGGACAAATATTTAATCAGTGTTTCAAGAAAGAGCACTTGAAATTCATGTTTCGAAATGGCACGTGTACATGATGTCTTGTTTAAAACATGACTTGAAAATAAAGCTAAGAAGACATTTTTATCTACCTTTCTATCTCTCTCTCCATATATATATATATATATATATATATATATATGTGACATTGTTTGTCTGCGGAACGGTCTCTACCAAACGCCTCTTTCAATCTTTGGTCTACAGATTTGAAACTTGATATATATAGGGGATTTGAACCTGTGGAACAAATTAGATTTAGTTTTTACCTGGTAGAAATAGATGCTAAAGGGAGTCTAAATTGAAAAAAAATTGGCACTTAACAGGTGTAAGCCTATTTAAAATGCTCTTGTATGCATGCACAAATATACATTTACACATTTTACTTTTTATATGTGTAAGGACATGATATAGATGGTCATGAATAAGGTTGGAGAGCTAGATGTTTTTGTTTCAATTCTAGCTGATGGCACTCAAGTAATCATTTTTTACTTTTTGTAATCACTACTCAACAATAACTTGTTTACATTGAACTTACCATGCTGTAGTCCACTGGAAAGCAGGTCTACTGTACAGAGTTCTACAGGTTGACAGTTTTGAAAAAGAGACTTTTTCATGGAATTTGAATTTATATTTAGGCACAGATAGAGAGTGGGGGAAATTGTTGATAATGGTTGTAGCTAGATGAAGGTTTGTTGCTTCACCCTGATTAAATAAATTTTTTGAGTAATCAAGGTTTCCATGGCATAACTTTGGGAATATTTGATATAATTATAAGTAATGCCCAGATAAGAATTTGGCTCATCCTTACGTTGTCAGGGAGAGGTATGCAACCTTGCAATTTATGTTCTTGTTTTTATAAATGTACAAAGAGAAAACAAAAATAATGCAGTTTAATAAAATTAATTAAATGCACAAAACATCATTTTATAATCATGCACACATCAGAAATATTTTTGTTTGTGATATTGCAGAAATAGACAATATGTTTATTATTTAAAAAAAAAAAAAAAAAAAAAAAAAAAAGTTGAACCTTGTACAAAAAATCATGTCTGAACAAAATTTGAAAATACTTAAAAGAAAAACAATCTCGAAGAAACAATTATTTGAATATATAATTGTTGCTTATAAAACTCTGCTAAAAATATATTGCGGCATAATTTAAGTATCCATTTGCTTACTCTCAGTTGCATGGCTGACAGGCCTGATATAGGTATTGCCTTGATTTAGATGCATTTTTTGACCATCTCTTTTTTTCTTTTTTTCTTTGTCCATTTCTTCACGTTTGTCGGTTCTCTTTTCTTTTCTTCGCTTTTTTCTTTTCTTCACTTTTTTCTTTTCTTCACTTTTTTCTTTTCTTCGCTTTTTTCTTTTCTTCGCTTTTTTCTTTTCTTCGTTTTTTTCTTTTCTTCGTTTTATTTTTTTCTTCGTTTTATTTTTTTTCTTCGTTTTATTTTTTTCTTCGTTTTATTTTTTTCTTCGTTTTATTTTTTTGGGGTTTTTTTTTTTCTTTGTTTTATTTTTTCTTTGTTTTCTTTTTTCTTTTTTTTTTCTTCGCTTTATCTTTTATCTTTGTTTTGTCTTTGCTTTGCTTTATCTTTTCTTAACTTTTTCTTTTCTTTTCTTGATCTTCTGTCTTTTTTCTTTTTTTTACTTGTATAGAAATACCTTCATCGTATGTGTGAGTTCACATTCACAGGTAAATCTTTAGTAATAGTAATAAGCTTTTATTACTGAAAAATTGACTTTTTATAGCTCTGTCTGTCTGTCTGTGTGTGTGTGTTTCTTTGTGAGAAGTTTGTGTGTGTGTTTGTGAAAAGTTTGTGTTTATGCCAACAAACCGTGTGGAAGCGAATGTGTGAAGTAATTGAAAGGTGTGGACTTTGGTCATTGTGAATGAGCTGTTTTGTGTCTTCCTTGACATATGTCTTTGTTGGCTGAGGTCAGCAGGTGCATGGTTAGATAATAATAATGCTTACATCATTTCCAGCTAACGGATTTTTTTTTCTTATCCTAACCATTTTGTTTCGAAGAATTAGCGCAAGCAGTCGCACTTCCTTGTTCATTTTTTTCATAAAATAATCCAAATGAAATCCAAACAAATTTATTTTTTCAATAGAAAATATCTTTGAGAATTTTAGAAAATAAAAAAGTTTTACAATATATATATTTGTGTTGGGACAATTTAACGGGAGCGGGAACCGTAACAATCGGAACTTTTTGTGGTATCAAAATCGGAAAAATTTGTGCCTATATTCCGATGCCAAAAACGATTCTTTTAATTATTATTATTATTATTTTTTATAACTTAATTTTCCATTGCTTGTACTAATTATGAAATGATAAATATTTATTGATTTTAAAATACCAGTAATATTAAAGACTACAGATTAATTTCCCACAATTGTATTTTTACGTTTGCGAAAATATATGCACGTAAAACATGGGGTTTTACAGTAGTCCACAAAAAGAAGAAAAAAAAAAAAAAAGATAAAGATTTAATAGCATACCTAATTATTTAGAGATTTTACAAGAATCGTAGTCTGGAATTATATTGGAATTGAGGGGAAAAATATTGGAATCGTCCCCTCACTTGTATAATTTTCATAAATTAAGTGCATTTTGTTATTTCTTATGTGTAATGTCATCTACGGACAGCTGTTTCGCCATATTTGTACTTCAGAAATGTCAAATGGGTTAATGTAAAGATTCAAAACTTGTTCAGCTGGTGAGCATTTTACCTCTATGCTATTACGCTTGTCCCGACAGGAAGGGAAAGTATAATGTTTTCGTTTATGGTCACACTATCAGTTATTGAGAGAACTCTTCTAATTGCATGATTGATCTTACTAGAGAGCTCAACTCAGTGGTAAATGGTTGTACTATAGTTTTTTGTGCTTTTTACTCTCTGAGCATTCGAGAGTTTCCTCCCTTACATACACAAAGTCGCCTCATGTGTGTATGTGTGAGTTATGGAAATGGATTTATGACAATTAGCTACATAAAGTCTTCTGTGTTTCGTCCCTATAGGAATTCATCCGTCAGGCGAAAACACATGGAATTAGTGTAGCCGGGTATCTTTATGTATACATGTGATGTATGCGGGCTTACCAGTTAGATTCATTATTATTTCCTCTCGTGAGTTAATGTTTCTATTAGCTAATGACAGGGCTTCTCTCAAACAAAGGTTCGGCCGACTGTTATTTCCTTTTTTTATTTTGTTTTGTACATCTTGTGATTGTGTTAAATTAATAAATAACCTTACTTCAACGTAGCTATACTTTGATGAATCGCAGACTCCTCTGTGTAGCTGAACTGCTATAAATATATTTACATAACTTACTACCTCACTCTACTCATATATTGAACACTACTGAAGTAAATACTTAAAATTTATAAATTTTATATGGATACATGAAAGTATATATTATTTATAATGCATATGAAGGAATAACAGTGGTCAACAATGTTAATAAGGGAACAATATATTTTTATATTCATAATATTATACAATTATGTGTTGATTAGTCATTTGTACCAACGGTTTCCAGAGTAATAGACACACACACACACACACACACACACACATATATATATATATATATATATATATATATATATATATATATATATATATATAAAAAATTCTTTTGTGGGTACAAAATTTAATTATGGCTAAATATAGACCAATCAACATGATGATTAAAAAAAAAAAAAAAAAAAAAAAATGAAAATAACAACTGGCTAACCAGGTTTCGTTCCTTGCTCAAAAGAACTAAATCGAGGAAAATTATGATTAAAAAAAGAAAAATTGTTATGAATGTTGTCATTAAAATTCTAGAAACTATTTTATTAAGTCCTTGACACCTTCTCTTTGCAAGCAAAAAGAAAATCTTAGAGGACTTAATTTGATTTCTATGTAATTTTTTTTCCCTGCTAATTTTTGTTTTTATTTATTTATTTTTTTTTTTTTCTCTCTCGCCATATTCAATTTTCTTTTTCTTTTAATCATAATTTTCCTTGATTTAGGGAGGAACAAAACCGGGTTAGCTAGCCTTTATTTTCATGTTTTATTTTTTTTTTAATCATCATGTTGATTGGTCTATATTTAGCCATAATTAAATTTTGTACCCACAAAAGAATTTTCAAATATATATATATATATATATATATATATATATATATATATGTGTGTGTGTGTGTGTGTATTCTCTTTGGAAGCATTGTTTAAATTGGAATAAAACTGTAATTCAGAAAGCTAGTACAATCTAATATTTTTTTTTCATTTTAATAAACATTTATTTGTTTATAATCCAAATTTTTAGTAATATAACCCCTTCTTTAAGGAAATTTTTTCATTCTTATTGGATTTTTTAAAAAATTATTTTAGTAAACATTTTATTTACAATCCAAATTTTCGGGGGATTTTTTTTTTTTTCATCCTTCTATGTGGCAATTGCCAAACAGAAGAGTCAAGTCTGTTGTTCCAACATTGACATTTTAAACATTCACTTTACTCTTCTTTTATAAGCAATACATTATTTGTGTAATACTCTATCTAAAGGGATACATAGCGCTTTCTATTTTCTAATGATGTACTCAAGTTTTCTATTGTGAATTTTGCTCATTTCTGACAAATGTTTAGAAAATATTGAGAAAATCAGTTGACACGTTAAGAATAACATGGCCACGAGTTGTCATGAAATCTTTTTTTCCCCAAAAAAATTTGAATAACTTTGAACAATTGCTCTCGCTTATGTTAGCTAATGCCTCTCAAATCAAACGAAAATACAGCCATCATATAATTAAGTCCTCCCTTGACTTGTACTTAACTTAGATTGTGACTCAACGATCTGTTACTCCAGTACTCTGTTGACTACTGACACTCCTCTTCCCCTCTCTTAGAATTCAACTACTCATGTTCATTCAGGTAAAATATGCATAGTTTCTTTTCTTAAAATAAATTTAGAAAAATGGCTTCTTTTAGGTTATTCAGTAAATATTTGAAAATGGCTCTCCTCTTCGCATTTTTTGTGCTTAATTTAAAAAAGAAAAGGTTGGAGAATTTTAAATTATTTTATGTGTTATTTGTTTGAACCTTGATAAGATATCTAGTTGGATTTGAAATTCATTATATGTAGGGTATAACACCTACTGCTCAGGTTCACAAATTATACACTCACTTTCTTCCAAAGCATAAACACCACCTGAATATCTTATATATATATATATATATATATATATATATATATATATATATAAAAACGAATCTTGACTCTCTTTTCACTATTGCTCCTTTTTGGGTCTGATGAAGTGGTCTCCTTAAAATAGGATTTCACTGAAACATATATGCACATATGTAATCAATAATGTTTGTATAATAAACAGACTAATATATATATATATATATATATATATATATATATTGAAAAAGCGTTGACAAGTAAAAGCATCTTGAATTGGAAAATATAGAATAAACTGTTTTAGAGCACACTTTTAGATGCAAGGAAAAAAAAATTTTTTTTGCATATAAAAGCATGTTCTAAAACAGTTTTTCTGTTTATTCTCTCTTTCTTCATATATATATATATATATATATATATATATATATATATATATGAGAGAGTAATTAGTTAAATTCATTGTTATCTGGAATATATATTCCAAAATTCATGATCTATTCATTAATTTAGCAATTTACCCTGTACATAGATATATATTAAAACATGCACACACACACACACACACCTAACACACATACACATGCTTGCATATATATAATTGTGTGTGTTTTAATATATATCTATTACAGAGTAATCTCCTAAACTAATGAATATATTAGTTTGGTGCAAAAATAATGTCGTTTTATATAGATAGTTGAACGTCAATAAACATCTGTTTGCACCATCGTGTGTGTTCTTTTGTGTGCCGCGCTTACATCCGGGTCGTTTGATTGTTATGTTCTTCCATATCTTGTCATAAATAATTTTACCAAGAATTCTTCATAAGTTTTGGTTTCAGTTTCAACTATAGCTGATGGCACTAAAGTCATCTATTTTTTTTTTTCTAAATAATTTTATCAAGAATTCTTCATAAGTTTTGTTTTCGGTTTCGATTATGGCTGAAGGAACTCAAGTTATGTATGTATATATATATATATATATATATATATATATATATATATATATATATATATATATATATATAACTACTTAATTTACTCACATAAAATTAATATACGAAAGTATAGATTTATGTGTAAACTTTAAGTATTTACTTCAAAAGTGCTCAATACGTAAGTAGAGCTAGTTAGTAAGTTATAAAATGTACATGGCGATTAAGCTACACTGAATATTCCGCATTTCATCCACCCTAGGATTCTTCAGGCTTATGCGCATAAGCCTGAAGAATCCTAGAGTGGATGAAACGCGGAATATTCAGTGTAACTTAATCGCCATATACATTTTATAACTTACTATATATATATATATATATATATATATTTTTTTTTTTTTTTCATAAGTTTTTATTTCGGTTTCAATTCAAGCTAATGCACCCAGGTCATATGGATATATATTTTTTTATTTTTGAAATTGCAACTTTATAATATATAAAAATCGATAGAACATTAACTCTATAATAATATATAAGAAATCTGCAAGAATTAAAATATATTTAAGCATACTTTACGACCGGGCTTTACCGGGCGTTTGTGCTAGCTTAGATAAATACTTTTACAGTTTTAACAAAAAAAAATTACAATATCAGAGCGTTTCCATTTACACTGAACATCTACAAAATGCCAGCATCAATATATAGGACCTGTGGAATTTCCACAGGTCCTGCTAGTATTATATGAATTCCAGATAATTTACATGGGTGCATTATTCTTTTGTAACCTTTATCATTTAGAGAGTGCACCCATCCAAATGTACCCCCCCCCCCCAAAAAAAAAAAAATTTTTTTTTCGAAAAAGTATTCGATACAAAATTTTAATGGAAAAAATTGCTATGTAAACTTTGGAGTTATGTTAAGTGACGCATTTTTCGTGAATGTCAGTATGTGATTGGCAAAATCCTGAACTATTGATATTATTATGGAATATATATTCTAGAGAACAGGGTATGTAATGTGTGCACATTATTATTATATATTTATTTTTAAATAACTATACCATTTAGGGAATGACACTTAAACCGTACCATACCCCGCCACCCGCCTCAAAAGAAAGAAAGAAAAAAAAATCTTAACTATTGCTATATTTATTGCTTTTACTAGGCACCGGCAGCCAAAATTTTACAACAATTACTAAATTCAATTCTCTTATACAAAAGTACATATCAATCTGAAAAAATAAAATCATGAAGATATCCTGTTTAGTTTTCAAGTTATGACATTTTAATGTTCACAAACATGGCACGAACATATTTAAATTACAATATGGCAACCTTGAAAACAACCTAGAAAAAAGTCACCGGTAAAAATGTCGCAAAAGATGCTTTCATCATTTCTAACATAAGAAGACAATAAGAAATAAAAGTACAATTGTATCTAATTCAATTTCAGCCTTCGTTTTTGAGGTGCGAAAAGTGAACATTGCATCATTTATAATCGCAAAATGGTACTAATGAGCAATTTTTTTTACTCATTCTGGGACATGCAATCTCTACGGGTTGCGTGCAGGTCTGCTCAAAATCAAGAACACCGCTTATTATCAGTGAATAATCTCTGATAATGGCCTATGTGAGAACCCCTAGTGAGTAGCTGAAGTTGTCTCTCCAGGGCGCAAGCCTTGGCATTGGTGTGGAGAAGTTGAGTTGCCCGTCAATATCCCCGTCTCTGATCTCACTGGTGGAACCAGTGCGTTTGGGACTAGCTCTACTACAGTAGCTGCCAGAGACCTGCTTATGGGGGCTACACTCCTACACTCTGAATTTTCTATAGGGATTCTTTCCCCTGGCCTTCTCCGAGTCAACAGTTAACTACAAGGTAGTGGCACCCCCTCACATGGTTTAGCTTGCCTGCTGAAGCCAGGAACCAATGTGGAGCCTCATGTGAGAGATTAGGAGATAGTTGAGGATCAGTGACACTCGTTCATCCTTGAAGGGTGCAGCAGCCGAGCTACAAAGGTGCTACCTCTTCCAGAACCTCCATATCCCTAGTGAATAATAACAATAATAAGGGACTTTTTTTTTCACAATGATTATAAAGATGCATTTTTAACTTTTTTTTTTTCTTTTTTTACTTTTTCACCTCTTTTGATGTTGTAACAAAAAAAAATCAGTTTAATCAGACTGAAGATGATTATAATTAGTCAAGAAAATAAAGTCGGCTCAACAAACATATGGACACTATAAAAAATGATTCATTGTCCTCCACTGGACATCTAGTTTTGTCTTTCATCTTAATAATTTGTTGTGAACGTCATAATAACAATTTATAAAATTTGTATTTTGATTCTTTGGACTACTGATCTCATCTTGAGTGTTATTTTCACAACGTTTCAGTCAATGTAACCTCCGACTAAGGACCCGTGGTTCAGTGGATAAAGTACTTGATAAAATTCAGTTGTCAAAGTTACTCTTCTGAAGGTTGGAGGTTCAATCTGTAGTAGAGGCGACACCCAAAATACGATTGCAAATTACTTAGAACTTCTATCCATCATCGCTGATGGAACCAGAAAATGCTATCGTCAAGGATTAAATAAAGGATTCCGTTAGAAATTCTGTGTAGAGTCCAGAGTTCGACAGAAAGACTTTCAAGTTCGATAAGATAAACCTGAAAATCGTAAGTTATGTCAACCGAAACGTTGTAAAAATAACATTCAAGATGAAAACAGTAGTCCGGAGAAGCCAAATAATATGAATAATTAATCCTCATCTCAAAAATTGAAAACTGTAATTTATAAAATATTTGAAAATATGGTTAGTCCTAAGCAAATGATACAGTTGAATGAGGCAGTTCAAATCTATATTTAATACACCCTCTTGTTTTTTTTTTTTTTTTTTTTTTTTTTAAACTCTATTATGGCCTTAATAGCTGGACATTTCTAAGTAAACGAAATTGTTTGGTTTAAAGGAAATGAAAATAACATGTACTCAAATATACTGTGTTTAAATAAAAAACTTATGATAAAAAAAAAGTCTCTATTTATTTGTCTCCCCATGAGGACAGAGTTACACACGATGTCGGTTTTTAATGTGGAGGTTATCAAGCTTCTCCAAAAAGGACACTCTGGATTGAGAGAAAAATTAAAATACTCTCAGTCTAGAAGGATTCTTCGTTTGCTGACTCATGACAGAAAAGATTAGAATCAGAACAGATACTACACTTTGCTCTTATCCAAGAGGATAGGCAGAAATGGCTTGGGGAAGTGAAGAGTTAAGAGAAAGAAGAGAGAGGGACAAAACCCAAAGAAAGAGATGAATGAGGAGTATTGACTTTTGGTTTTAGTGAAGTAAAAAGATGAATTATAGTTAAGAGGAAAGAAAAGCAAATTTAAATCAGATTTAAAGAAAAGAAAGACAATACACAAATCTAACTTATTGGGCCAATTAATCGGGAATCGGAAAAATCGGAAAGATTTGGAGCTATCGGAATTCGGAAAATTAATGCCTATTTTCTGATGCTAAAACAATTCTTTTAATTGTCTTTTTTTAAAAATTTTATTTTGTTTAAAGTAAAATCTTTCATTGCTGGTAGTATTGATAAAATAAACATTTATTGATTTTTTAATATCAGTAAAGTTAAAATCGATAGATCACTCTCCACGAGTGTAATTTTACGTTCACGAAAATATCTACATATTTAATGTGTTTTTACGAAAATTGGGGAAAATAACAATCTTATAGTTACATAATTAGAGATTTATAAAGAATCGGAATTGGGAATTTAGCACGGAATCGGGAATTGTATCGGAATCAGGGAAAAATATTGGAATCGTCCCATCACTACTTATATTTTGCTTATTTTGTTCGACAAATTGTTGCTGTCTTAGTTTTTTTTTGTTTTTGTTGTTGCTCATCTTCTGAAACTATTCCCTTCCAATTTGCGATATAACAATCCTTTTGATGGAGCTTATGGGTTAGTCCTGCTGCTACCATATCAGGCTGTCTGAAGATATTGGCTTGCTGACCTAAAATCCATCAAATGTTAATCTTATTGTTTTTTCGTTTCCGTTTAAAAAACTCAATCATGTTCTGCAAAATCAAAAACAATCTTCCTCTACAGAACAATAAAAACCAAACATCATGGATAAATATTTGAAGATATGAACTTAAATAAAAAAACAAACAAAAAAACTTCCAAAATTACTGCATTCAGTATTAAATAACCCCAAAAGGATTGATATGCCGTAAAACAAAACAACCAAACTAAACATAAATAAATATTTGAAGATATAAAGCATAACACCTTTTCTAAATGTACTAGGTTCAGCCAAATTATTCAAGAAGGGTTGATATACCATAAAACAAAACAACCAAACACTGGAGTTTTCAGCTATAATCCTTATTGCTAAGTTGCAAATAACTATATTTTTTCGTGATACTTTTAGAGCAGAGACTCATGTGATTCCAAGAATCGGAAGTGAATGGATTAATGTCTGGGAACTTCTATCGTTACTAACTAGCAGAGCGTTACCCTCTTTTACCAAGGGAAGAGTATCCGGTATGTGTAAGCAGCTTGATGATGTATGAAGGTGGAATCTGACCAGTGAGGATTCAAGACATCAGTTGCATATGAATAATAATGATGATGATAAAAGGATTAAAAGTTCTTGAGTTAGTACAGGAGTCTCGAAATTATGGCCCGCTGGCCAGATCCAATCCATCAAAGTCTTTAATCCGAGCTCTTATGGAAAACATGAAAATATTCAGGAAAGAATTTAAAAAGATGGAAATGTGTGAAAATAATGTGGTGGTTTTTGTTTTTTGTTGAGAAAATGATTAAAAAAAAAAATGAGGTTTTGGAGAACCATTTTCACTAAAAAGAAAAGCTAATGAACAAAACTGTCTAAAACATGTTCAGGTCATCTTTTTTTTTTTTTTTTTTTTTTTTTTTTTTTTTTTTACCCGTATAGCTCTAAAAAGTTGGTGATATGACCACCATCTACCTAGGTATACCTTCAAAAACTTTAGAAACCCTAGGTTAGTAGATGTAGAACCATTGAAGTAGCATGTTCAGTTCACAAGAAAAGGCTAAGAAAAACATGAAAGTGATAAGGATGAATTTCAGAGAAAGATGGATAAAGACCTGGCCAGAGATAGGTTATTCAGTTTGTTTGACAAAAATATAAAACAAGCATGCTTCAATTGCAATTTTGTGAAAAGATAATAGAAATTTACACAGACGAGGATACAGTAGCTCAACACCTGTCCAAATTCAACTTGAATAGTTGCATTATTGTTACACTCATTACATATGGTTGCACTATTGCTACTCATTACATATGGTTGCATTATTGTTACACTCGTTACATATGGTTGCATTATTGTTACACTCATTACATATGGTTGCATTATTGTTACACTCATTACATATGGTTGCATTATTGCTACTCATTACATATGGTTGCATTATTGTTACACTAATTACATATGGTTGCATTATTGTTACACTCATTACATATGGTTGCATTATTGCTACACTCATTACATATGGTTGCATTATTGTTACACTCGTTACATATGGTTGCATTATTGTTACACTCATTACATATGGTTGAATTATTGCTACACTCATTACATATGGTTGCATTATTGTTACACTCATTACATATGGTTGCATTATTGTTACACTCATTACATATGGTTGCATTATTGTTACACTCATTACATATGGTTGCATTATTGCTACACTCGTTACATATGGTTGCATTATTGCTACACTCGTTACATATGGTTGCATTATTGCTACACTCGTTACATATGGTTGCATTATTGATACACTCGTTACATATGGTTGCATTATTGCTACACTCGTTACATATGGTTGCATTATTGCTACACTCGTTACATATGGTTGCATTATTGCTACACTCGTTACATATGGTTGCATTATTGCTACACTCGTTATATATGGTTGCATTATTGCTACACTCGTTACATATGGTTGCATTATTGCTACACTCGTTACATATGGTTGCATTATTGCTACACTCGTTACATATGGTTGCATTATTGCTACACTCGTTACATATGGTTGCATTATTGCTACACTCGTTACATATGGTTGCATTATTGCTACACTCGTTACATATGGTTGCATTATTGCTACACTCGTTACATATGGTTGCATTATTGCTACACTCGTTACATATGGTTGCATTATTGCTACACTCGTTACATATGGTTGCATTATTGCTACACTCGTTACATATGGTTGCATTATTGCTACACTCGTTACATATGGTTGCATTATTGCTACACTCGTTACATATGGTTGCATTATTGCTACACTCGTTACATATGGTTGCATTATTGCTACACTCGTTACATATGGTTGCATTATTGCTACACTCGTTACATATGGTTGCATTATTGCTACACTCGTTACATATGGTTGCATTATTGCTACACTCGTTACATATGGTTGCATTATTGCTACACTCATTACATCTCCTGAAAGTCTTTTCTGGTGCTCATTTGTACTAGAGACAACACAAAACAAAAAAGTGTTTAAAAATATATATGTTACAAATAAGTCTTATCAAAGGCAAGATATGTTACTCTTTTATCTAGTTGGATGAGGTTTTAGTGTTTTAAGTTATTTAAAATCGTCTATTTAATTTGAAAAACAAGTAGTGTTGAGTGTTTAGTTAGAACAAGAATAAAATGGTGGACATGAGACTATCACACTTTTAAAGTCTCAATAATTGCTAAAAAATAGAAAATTAAACAAAATACCTGTAGGAACCAACGAGAAAGCGGCAGTGAGATAGTTTCTTGTAGTGTCTACATAGACCTATTTCTGGTGCAGGAATGAATAATAGGTGCCGACGTATATCATAGTGACCATTGATGAGATTGTAGGCCAAAATGAGATTTCTGTTTGATCGTTGCGCTCCAGAGAGAAAAAGGTTAAGCTTTGTAAGTCAGTTTATGAATCAATTTCTAAAAGCCATTCAGCAGCTGCCAGTACATAAAATGGACATTAAACTGAATGTGATGAGAAAACAAGACAAACGCATAAATGTTTTTTTTTTTTTTTTTTTTTACAAAGGGATCACCATATATCAAGGCCCAGAGGTTACTTGAGGATAAGGGTTAATGTGTTAGTAGTGGAAATTTAGTATAATTAGATTATTTAAGAGGATGCTTCAATAAGAACTTGTTTACGTTGGACTTGAAGATTACAATATTGTATTCAGCTGGAAAGCAGACTAGTAGAACAGTTCCACAGGCGGGCAGTTCTAGGAAAGAAGCGTTATACATGGAATCCACTTCTAGTTTTAGACACCGATAGAGAATGGGGGAATTTTTTTATAGTGATTTTGGCTAGAGAAGTGTTTTTTGTTAAAGATTGGCGAGAGGGGACCATAGATTGGAACTCGGTCAAACACTTGCCATTAAACTAACGATAGAGCAGAGACAAGCTCGCAATGTCTCTTTATGTGGGAAAGGTGTTGCAGAGAAGAGAAAAGGGGATCACGTACTAGATTACGAAGTTGGTTTTAAACTCTGTCAAGACCGGATAAGGTACTCTAAGCAGTTCTTGCCCAGATGTGACAACAGTACTCCATCCTCAGATGTACCTGGCTCTTATACAGGTAGAGGATTGCATTGGCAGTGAGATATCTACTGGAGTGGTAGAATGATCCACCCATTTTTGTAGCGACCTTGGCAATGGATTTGATATTTGTGCTCTATTTTAAATCCGGAGTGAAGGTCAGACCAGGAAGCCTGCCTAAACATGGAGCATCCTCAAGACGAGAGCCGTTTATTTTAATTGGGAGCCAGATGTTGGTCAGAGCGTTGGTTATGGAAAGAGGGAAGCTTGGTTTTAGATACATTAAAATTAACCGTCCACCTTTTTTCCGATTGCGCCACGTGTTCAAGAGGAGAGAATCGGCAAGACAATACTGTTGACATTATAATGCCGTTCTTTTTGTTCATATGTGCTCTTTTGTTTTTAGACTTTGTGAATCATTCAACAAGAATGGATTGAAAGCTGCTTCATTTATGGCGTGAATGTTATGAATTCACATTCTCCTCGAGTTATTTTAAAAACTTATTTACCATTGGCAAGAATACATGTGAAAATCTTTAGCCATTGTTATGCATATGCATTTCGTAAACACAGCTATTTTATATTTGCATACACCACATATATGAACAACAATAAGGACGTAATACGTCCAAGGTTTTGGCTGCAAACATGAAAACAAAATCAAGATAACAATCTGATAAAAAGCAAAAAATAAAAAAAAAATATTCTAGAACAATCTCTTTGAAATTTGCACTTTATATATGCAGTATCTTTATATTTAAGTCAGTTGTTTGTATGTTAACATTCATAATCTATTAAGTTTCAATAAGGGTTAAATCTTTCAAAAAAAGAAATATGCAGGCACCATTAAAATTTTTCTTTGATTTCATCTTGGGTCACTAGTGCAATTATCGGTTAGGTCTATGAAATAACTGAAATTTATTAGAACGTTTGAAACTAACCGGATTATTTTTTAAAATACATTTTCTGTTCATAAAAGTACATCTCAATTGAGAACGTATTTAAAAAGAAAACGTATAAACATTTACATTTTAAATAATTTTTTTTTTTTTTTAAATTCAAGTTGGTTTTGATTCATTAAATCCTACAGTCGTTTTTATAGAATAAATTTCTTTGTGATAATTTGTAATTTTAAAGTAATTTGAAGGACTTTCAACTGTCAATTGGAAAGTCATTTAAACTGGTTTACAATTCTTAACAAATCATATTGTATTAAAAGGTCAGAAGTTTTGCAAAATATATAAAGCTATTAAAAAGGAGAGGTAGTTTGATTAAAGCATTACTGGTAAACAAATATGCAATTGTTTAAGAAGTGTAAGATATCGGGTAGTGACGTATGAACAAAAACAGACAATCGAAAATCGCATTTAATTTACTATATATATCTACTTATTTTTCGAAAATCTTTAACACAAATCGGTAAAAGTATGGACTTATATATGTTTAATATAAATGTGATGGTCAAGTGTCTTTGATAATTTTGAGAGCTATCTCTTTTTCAGAAATAAAATAAACCAAAAGTGTGCCGTAAAAACGGAACAAAGAATACAAATTCAGGATAACTGTTCTGTTTAAATGCAACCTTAATTTATCCCAGAATCCTACATTGCTAACAGCCTTCTTAAATAATTAGATCTACTGATTTTAAGTTCAGTTAATACTTCAATTACTATAATATAAGAAGTAAGGTTCAATTAATAACTATAATAAGTAAAGTTTTATTATCTTACTAGCAGGGGAGCACCCGGTGTTGCCCGGTTGTAAAATACACGTAAATGATATTTTACTTCATGCAGATATCGTATTTATTATTATAGTCTGTTCTCTATCAATTATTTCCCATTATATTGTATCCAATATACAGTTGTGATTTCAAAAGCAAAAAAAAAAAAAAAAAAAAGACTTGGGTGTCCTCTGCTAAAACCGAAACCAAAATTTACAAGATTTAAGCAAAGACGCCTGGACGGTCCAGAGTTTTATAATTATTGACATTTAGAAAAAAAATAATTTGATAATAAACGCCATAGTTTACAAAAAAAAAAAAAAAGCACAAGAAAAATGCCATAGTTTACAAAAAAAAAAAAAAAAAAAAAAAAAAAAGCACAAGAAAAGTGAAAGTAAACAGACTCCCAGGCAACTCCGAGCAGGCCCAGTTTGGAAGTCAAAAATCCCTTATATTGGCCATTTTATTTTTATATTCAGATGGAACAACTGTTTTTTTTTTTTTTTTTTTTTTTTTTTTACTCCTGATGATATTCAAAAATATAGATTTTCTTTCTTTCTTTGTAGCAGGTCGACACTATTTTATGGGTTCTTTTCTATTGATCTCTGGCTGTAGTTTTACGCCAAAGTTCAGTCTTTTGGTTTGATTTTTCTTTTTGTATAACGGTCTCTTTCTAGTTATGTCTCTTTTTGTCTCTCTTATTTACCTGCCTTTCTTGGCTTGCTTTTAAGCTTCGGCTGCTGTGTTATTCTTTTGTGTGATTTTAAAGTTTAACTCCTGCTTCCAGCAACCCCCCCCCCCCCAAAAAAAAATCATTATTATTGGAGTGGGGGGGGGGGCTTATTGAATTGCATGGAAAATTAAGTTTAAACATTTGTTTTCATGTTTTTTTTTCTTAGACCCCCCTCCCCGGCACACACAAAATCACTCGTGGAATTTGGTACATTTTTAGTAATTGTCATCCCAGGCAATTTCACCAAATCACGACAAAAACTCATTTAGTTACAGCCGCTGTATAAAAAAAAAAAAAAATTCTGTCATCTGTGTATTTAAATGGAACTTTTATGGGCAAAGTTTCAAGAACTTGCCATCTGTGGGATACAATACCATAGGATTGCATCCCAGCTGTCTACAACATGGTTATTTTGAAACATCCGATGTTTACAAATTCTTGTCAGTTTGAATTAATGTTTTTTACTTTTTAAATTGCTCACGTGTTCAATTCCTTATGAATTTTTCTCTATTTTTTTTATTTTTTTGTTTCTTAACAAATTCAGAAAAGTTTAGTCTAAAAGCGTAGCTAATCCATAGCTTTTACTGAAATATGTCTGCAAATATGTGGCCAAATAATGTTTACATGGATAAAGTTTTATACCAAATAAACTGCTCTATTTATTATTGTACACTTTTATATCAACATAGCAAGGATTCAGTGAATTTTACCCTGTGAACATAAACACACTGCTCTCTATATATATGTTATTTTATTTAATTTAAGTAAACAAAATTATCATAAGTCGATACAATAAATCCATTGTTTCAGTCTTAAGACATTGTCAGGCGACAATATACCTCTGTTCTTATTTGAGGTCATTGAACTGATTTATTGTAGCGACTTATGGTAATTTTATTTACCTAAATTCAATAAAATAATATCCTTTTCATTTAATTGAGCACTATCAAAAAATTTTGTTGAAATGCCATGTTTTTAACTTTTGGATATTTTTAACCGGGAATATATATATATATATATGTATATATATTTCTATTTTTTTTTTTTTTTTTTTTTTGTATTGATATTCATATTAAAAACCCTTTTTTCTATTCATTTAAAAAGAAAATACAACTTTGTTATATATGGTTTCTGGAATTGCATTCATCTGCAAAACATCTAGCTAATTTGCATATTCTTTTAAATATTCATTTTAATTAATTCCCTATTAGTTTTTCGTTTTTTTTTTATGGGATGATCATCTTTAGTTAACTATTACATGTAATTATATTTTTGCAGATATTCGACATGATTTATACTTGCATAATATTTGCATAATAAGGTTATAGTAAACAAAAATGTCTTTTTCTCTCTCTTCTCTCTCTCTCTCTCTCTCTCTCTCTCTCTATATATATATATATATATATATATATATATATATTTTTTTTGTTGTTTTTTTAAATTGCCTTCCAAACTTCTATCAGTTTTTGGTCTACAAACATGAAACTTAATATAGAGTATTTGAACCCATGCAAAATTTTATATTTGGGTTTTAGTCAGGAAAATCGGTGCAAAAATGTGAAAATTAAAAAAAATGGACTTTGCCAGGTGAAGGTCGAACGACGGCATTATGAATATGCATATGTAACGTAATAGCCATTGGTTCATGTTTTAATTTTTAGCCTTGCAGCAAACATGTCTTAGATCAGGCATTAACGTCAAAGGAAAAAGTAAATTGTAAGGCAAATGTTTTGGTTTCAATTCTCGGTGGTGGCGCACGAGTCTTTTAAACTTTTAAAATCATTGCTATAGATTGGGTCCAATATAATAATAAATACGAAATCTGCATTAATCAAAATATCATTTAAGCATATTTTATGACCGCACAATGCCGGGCGACCTGCTAGTATATATATATATATATATATATATATATATATATATATATAGATCAATATGATTTTTTATTTTATTTTATTTTTTTTTTTTATGCATACTTTTATCACTGTCGAATGCCCCGCTAATATAATAATAGAAAAAAAAAACATAGATGCACAGAACTATATATAAAAATATCAGTAAATGGCCAAAACAATTGTATGCTTGTATAGTAAATAAAATTGAATCTGTTTTTAGGTGAGCATAAAAATTAGTGTCTTTTCCCAGTAAAGTTGTATAATGTAAATATTATAAAAGTGTGTGTGTGAATATATATATATATATATATATATATATATATATATTTACATGTATTCTTCTTGCACGAATTAAGTGTTTTCTTTTTTTTTTTTCTTATAAAGTACTAATTTTAATGCATAATGAAAAATTACCGACTTTCAAATAACTGACAATTATTTCTTTTATGTACAGCTGGCATCCTTGTATTTCAATCTTTATAAAGAGGGCGGAGAGAAAAAATACATGACAACGTGTCAGTTTTATAGTTTAAAAAAAAAAAATTTTTTTCTCAATCTGTCGCAGCAATTTAAAATATTTAACCACTTACCCCACAAATTTGAGATTTGAATATGAAGTCTGGATCCTCAGAAAAACACGAGGGTAAGGTATGGACCACTAGTATACCCCCTTTCCAGCTAGGGGTAAAATAACAACTTGTATTTGATTACAAGTACCTAATGAATCCTTTAGACAATTGTAAACAATTATTTGTATGTGATTAATTGAATAGACGTGGCTATTTTATTAATAGCTGCAGAAGCATGAATATCTTAAATCGCAGCCAAAGAAAACGTGGAAGCAAATGATTAGACAAGACTGCACATAGGGCAATTTGGAGACTGCTGACCCATTGAATTGTGATAACTGAAAAGTGAACTTGGGTTATATCAGAAAATGTGACACCAGGTTGTCAGTTCGTGTCATTAACCATTTAGCTATCATCACCTTCTTGTTCTGTATGTTGGAAAGTTGTTTGATGCAGTGTGATACAATTTAAATTCATGTCTATTGTAAGTCCACAGTGTAGGAAATGCATGGGAAAGGTGCATCCTGTTGACGGTTGTCCCCCACAAAGGGATGTAATTAGATGACAACACCCTAAAGGTAATAGACCCTTTCTGCTATCTAGAAGAGATGTTGAGTGCAGATTGTGGATTGTTGCTCTTGAGTATCATTCATTTATTTTGTCAGAATTAGATTGTTGGCATTCGTTTCCTTGATATCTTTCTGGTTAGATTTTTTTTTCTAAGAAGACTTTAGGTACTTACAGGAAGTACCATGTGAAGAGTGCAAACATCCCTAAGTAAAAATGTGTCTGTGGAATGAATTGGATTCAAACTTAGCATAATTAGGTTGTCAGTTTGTATCATTAACCACTTAGTCACCATCACATTTCTGTTTTGTGTGCTGGAAAGATGTTTAACCCTCCAGGGCCTGAACATTAATACTTATTAATACAAATTCTGAAATTTGAAATTATGTATTTTATTGGATCAAGAATCATGAATCTGAACAAAAAAAAGTGAATTCATTTAAAAATTTGAAAGTTATGAAATGTGCCATATCTGTCCCCTTGGGCTCTAATCTTCCTGATTGGAATTGTCATATATGGCACGGGCGGCCCTAGAGGGTTAATGCAATGCACTACAATCTAACTCATGTCTAGTGTAAGTGTCCACAAAACTGTAGTAAGCTGAAGAGTAAGTTAGCTTTGAACCTCAACTTCAAGTGTACGAAAATGCATGAGAAAGGCGCTATTGACAGTTGTCCCCACCAAATGATGGTACTAAATGTAAACACCCTGAATGTGCTAGACTCTTTCTGCTACCTTGGAAATATGTTGAGCACAGATAGTGGATGTGAACAGAGTACAACTGCATGGGTGGAATTTTGCGAGTTGTTTCATCTGATAACATTGCAAGTTATCTCCCTGTTTACGTTAAGGGTAGTTGTATGGCAGCCGTGTCAAGAGCATCATGTTGTATGGCAATGAATCCTGAACTATCACCAAATCCTCTCTCATATGACTGCAATGATAGATCCATGATCACATTGATCTGCAATGGATCGTTGTTAATACCCCACACATCAGGTCAGTGGATTTGTGAAAAGCACTTGCATTAGTCCTTAGGATGCATCGGTTATTCTGGTAAGGTTATATGAAGGGTTCATCCTCCTGGATAAATCGTTGCAGTCGCATGAATGTTTTGAATTATAGGAAGCTTGGCCAGCCAAAAAAAAACAAAACTTGGCAGCAAATGATTGGACAAGACCGCACACAATAGAATTTGGAAACACGTGACTTACTCAACAACTGGAGAGTGGGCTTACATAATCAGAAAACGTTTCACCTCGATACAAGGAAAAAGTGATGTTAAATGAATGTTATTAGCAAGAAAACCTGACCTCACTCGAGATTTTGTTAAGAACACTGTCCTTTTTCACTCTGCTCACAGTACCATATTACTTTCTTTTCGTCCCCTAATATGCCCAGAAGCAACTGGAATTTTAGAATTCTTTATGAATGAGTGTCTTATACATATGGTTTAAATTTTATTAAAATTATAAGTTTTTCAAAAGATTTGCCCCCCAGAACTCAGAGGGCACATAGAGATTCATCACAGAGCGGGTAAAGTAGGGATTCAGAACCATTTCCGTTGTCTTCTCCAGAGAAATTTTATACATATGATATAAATTTCATCAAAATAGGATACGTTTGAAGTTTTAAAGGCGGTTCTGTCCCATAGCAGACATCTGAACAAGGGAAAAGTTTAAATCGAATAGATGTGTTGAGTGGAGTTAGTGCTTAGATCCAATTCCAATATCGGGTTTGAACCCTGTATTGTTGGTTTTGTATTCCATGGTTGGTCCACTTATTTACTGATCACACATGGTTTCGTTTTGAATAACCTCTACACCTAAGTTTGATATGACCCATTTTTGAGCGCATCATCCAAGCAACAAATCTCTATCTTCAAAAATTTCTTTTACACTTATAATAATTTTTATTTTTTTTTATTTGACAGTCATCGCTTATCAAGGCCTGAAGGCTACTGGAAGATAAGGGTTAATTAATGTAGAGTGGTGTAAATTGTGTAGAATTTGATTATTTATGGGGATGGCTCAACAAGAACTTGTTTACATTGGATTTGAAGGCCACCATGTTGTATTCGAGTGGGACAGTGTTCCAAAGGTGGGTAGTTCTGGGAAAGAAACTTTGTTCATGGAATTTGCGTTTAGATTTAGGCATAGAGTGGCAGAAATCATATATAGTGGTTGGTAGGATTCTCTGCACTAACCCCAAACGTATGGTTTAAATGACAAAATCTGTCCTCACTTGAGCACGTTTTTTATTTTTAGCTGTTTACATCAAATTGCTTCATACCTTGTCTGGAACGATTTTGTATAAAACTAGTCTAGTTAAAAAAAAAAAAAAAGTGTGTATATGTGGGTGTGAGTGTGTTTTGTCAACTTTCTCTTTTCTTGAATCTTATAGATCTTAATCTGAATGAATTATAGTAAGAAGTTTATGCGAAGCAAAAATCAATAAAAACAAAACATTTCTGGATTTTTCATTTCTTCTCCGGATCTTCTTAAGCAGCTGCTATTTCTTCTTTTTTCTTTCCTTGTTTTTTTTTTTTTCTCCTTTTTTTTTATTTTTTATTTTTTTTTCGCTTGCGCAAATTATTCGTATTTCTTCCGAAAGCTTTTTGTCTCAATTTCACCATTTTTATATTCCTGAAAGGTTGATCTAAATTTGATAATCATTCATGACTACTCCATTCCTTTTTTTTTTTTTTTTTTTTTTTTTTATAACTTTTTTTTGGCTTCACATTTCTCCTTGAATGTTAAGCGTTTATTCATTATCTTAATCTAACATACTCATTTCCTATTGCTTTTATATAATCATTATTGATTGGTGAAAAAAAAAAAAAAAAAAAAAAAAAAAAAAAGCCCAAATACGACTCTGAAATTATGTCTGCTGTGTCGATGTCAATAGCTTCAACTTATATAAAATAGATTTTTTTACCCATTAAAGAAGGCAAAAAGTTATAGCCCGTTGACTTAAAACGATGGCTTTATTCCAAATTAATGACTTAATATAGTTTAATTGGTGCTCGGTTTTACATTAAATACGAATCTGTATTAATCCCTAACTCTGCATCAAACGGATATCAATACATAGTTCGCTCTACCTTATTATAACAAAAGTCCTGACAAAAATTCAACCAAATCAGCTCAGTAGTTTCCGAAAAAAAAAAAAAAAAAAAGGTTGAATGGACAGATTTAAGAGAAATATAAATGTTGACAGAATGTCGAAAAACAAACTAAGAATACAAATAAAATAAAATCTTGTATTATTTGGATGTTAATCTCATGATGTTTCAGCCGATGTAACCTCTGACCTTCAGGTGTGTTTTGTTGAACTTAGAAATTCCCTCAGAATTTTGAATGGGGTGTTACTTGCTCTTGTTTCATCAGTCATGACCTGGTAGAAATAAAGTAGTTGGTAATTATATTCTTTGTATTGCCTATAATGAGGATTGAACCTTCAACCTCCAGAAGACAGTCATTTAGAACTAATTATTACTTAGCACTTATCTTTGGAAATTATTTTTTTCCATGGACAGTTCTAGTATGAATTTTAGGAGTTTTGTTTAATCGATACTCCAGTTTGAAAAAAATTAATGAAAAGAAAATGTTTATCTATCTAAAACCTCACATAATCATTGATCTATACAGTCACCTGGTTGTGCGTACTGATATTTTTTTAGTTGTGAAAAATACATGACTAAAGGAACAAGCAAAGTCATCTCTGGGGATTAGTTGGATGTAAATATTTGGAGAAACAAGTTCTTCTCTATTATTTGGATTCTTCGGCTTACCATTTTCATCTTGAGCATTGTTTTCGCAATGTTTCAGTTGATGTAACCTTCGACCTTCTTCAGATGTATTTTGTCACACTCCAGAATCTTTCTGTTGAACTCTGGAATCTTTCTGCCAATTTTGGGGATCAGCATGGAATTTTGAATAGAATACTTTATTTAATTCACTTGCAGAGCTGTGGCATAGGGGATAAGATACCTGGTAAAATTTAGTTGTAAAATTACACTCTTCTGGAAAGTTAATGGGGTCAATTTTTGGTGTGGGCGACACTCAAAATACAATTGCGAATAACTTAATTTAAGCATATTTTATGACTGGTCGATGCAGGGCTGTGTGCTAGTGTGTGTATATATATATATATATATATATATATATATATATATATATATACACGCACGCACACACATATTCAATTTAGTTTTACAAGTATTTTTATACAAGTGTTTTTTTTTGGGGGGGGGGGTATGTTTTATTTTCCTTTAAATTGCGTTATTATATTCATGTTTTCTGGGTTTTTTTGCAGGTTCAGATCGAGGAAGTACCGAAACGGCTGAGGATGGACCATCAGAAGATGACGGAAGATCTCGTCGCAGCTTAGACCACAGGTTAAGATCCACACGCCATTACGAGCCGCATGGCAATAGTTTGGATTTATCAGATCCAAGCGGCACTGGAGATACTTTGTCGGTAGATACGACCAACACGAATCTTTCCACGGAAACAACAAGTTCCAGTATTTATCACCGCCATCTTGACGGTATGTGCTATGTCTCTCCCGACAGGCTTTTTTGCTTAACGCATTTCAACAGAATTGATTTTTATGTTGATTTGTCTTTCATTTTGAAATATGAATCTTGAACATCTAGTGGTCATTCTTTATCGACGTGTTTGACATCCGACTTGGGTGGCATTTTTATTTGATTCCACGTTTGTATTTCAACAACGATTTGTCCAAGTTAAATGCAATTTTTCACATCAACGATTTTCATTGGCTGATGGTGAGTGGCCATGTCACGTATGGTCTTTTGGTGCTTGTTCACAATGGTAAGCTTTTAAACCAACGCATTTCAGGTGAAAACATTAATACCTACTTACATGTTATGGTGAAATTAGTATAAATTACAAAAATTACAATATAATGAAAATAGAATTCCTCGAATTATTGAATCTTATCATATATTTTAATGTGAAAGAGTTGTGTGACCAACTCTGTATGACAAACAAGGGAAGTAACCCTTAACTTAAATTAAGAATTTGCCATTTGTAAACAATTTGTCAGAATGTCATTGTGGATGATTTTTTGTCAAAAATACATCTAGCAAATATTTTATTGGATCATTTTTTCATAATTTTTAAAATTTATACTAATTTTGCCATGACACGCAAGTATGTAATGTTTTCACCTGAAATGTGTTGATCACAAATGTAAACAAGCACCATTTTTTTTTTTTTTTTTTCTCTATCAGATCATTTAGTTTGTAATTTTAACGTACATGGCGCCATATTGCATTTAAGAAGGGGGCATTTTTCTTTCGTGGAATGTCTGGGTTACGCGTGGAACTGGTTTGATGATTTAAAACCTGAAACCTGCCGTAAAAAGCATTTCATCACTAATAACGGATCTCGGAATGTCTACAAGCTAACCTTGTTAATAACCTTCTTTATTATGAAATAGTCTTGTATGTATATATATATGTGTGTGTGTGTGTGTGTATATATATATATATATATACATACACACACACATAAATATAAATAAATAGAATTGCAAAAATAATATCTTCTCAAAACTTATAAAAATAATAAAAAGCTCAATATATACTGGATATAGCCATTAAAGAAATAAGAAAAATTGATGATGGATCAATAAATATTGTAATTTATTCAATTTTATTTATCATGAATTTTTCCAATATATAATTTTTGTGAATTTAAAATGGAAAGGAACAAACAAAATGATTGATGATTCATCTGTTGTGAGGCTAATATCTGAATTGCAATATTAGCCTCACACCAATGAGGGTGAGGGCAGTACGCGTAGAAACTCTCAAGAGGTTGGCCCCGAAATGGTGTATATTCTCTCCTGATGAACTAACATTATCTGGAAACCGAAGTATAATCCCTCATAATTAAGAACAGCCAACAATTTTAATTTATGGATGGAATAACTACAATAAGATGACAAAACGATCCATATTTCTATCCTGAATATCCAACACTAACTGGAAGCTGAAGAGATTTGAAAACGGTCATTTCAATCAAACCCACTGAACAGACGAATTATCAAGCCTTCTGTTTTTTTCTTTCCATTTTAAATTCACATCGTCAGATTTTTTCTCCTTTTATTATCGTAATTTTTATGATTGGTAATCTCCATTCGTCTTGGAATGACTGAAAAGGAGAAAGAAATCAACAGTGTGAATAATTATTAGAAGAATGGCTTCTCTTAAAATTACAAAAGCTAAGTTCAGATTAATGTTAGTTCGAAGGGAAATTTGATGTTTAATGATTTGAGTTTTTTTTTTTTTTTTATGAAAAAAAAAAAAAAAAAAATTGTTTGTCTGTTTTGTTTGTTTTGTCAATATATGTGTGCACACCCTGGCGAATGATGAGTCTGAAGTATAAATGCAATCAAGGGAAATAACTCTTACATTATAAATTTTTACTTTTGAACAAAAAAAATGTATTTTTAGTAAAGGGCTATTTTTTCTACTCAGAATGAATATTTTTGTTTTCTTTTTCAAGTATTGTTTATAAAAGGAAATGTTAAAAAAAATTTTTTTTTACTTCAATGAAAAAATATTTTTTTGATCTCTACAATCAATCCGACAGTCTGCGTCACTTTTGAGTAGATGATAACCTTAAGTTTATTGCTGATCATTTGCAGCACCATTACTGGAGTATGCTGACAGGGCTGCTGAGGCATTTTTTGTATGCTAGAGCACACTTCTAGTGTGCTGGCTTTTCAAAATCTTACCTGATTTTTTTGTCTAACCTTGTGGTGAGAAGCTAAATACTAACTTTTCTTAGTCTCCCTTTATTGCAAACATATTTTTTTTTTTGTTTTGTAATGGAAATAACTCCAGACAAGGCATGAAGCCACTTAATCTAAAAATACTTTAAAAAAAAACAAACTATTTTATGGTTAAAAATTAACGAAGAATAAGTGTTAGGTTGATAGATTCTGGCTCAGAAAACAGCAATTTTTCCCCCTTTATCAGAAACATTCATAAAATATGAGGACTAAAGGACAAAATAAAGGAAACAAGAATTACGAGGGTGCGGAAAGTAAACCCAAGATCTGCTCTCTACTTCTAGAATAGAAAATCTTATCAATAGACATCAATAGAAATTAATTAAAAAAAAAAAAAATATTAAAAAATTGTTTTCCTGTTTGTCTAAACCAGCCATAGCTGTACGAGGTGCCTTAAATAAGTTTCTAGACTTTTTTTTTTATATGCAAACATTTATTGATAATACACACATGAAACTCTAGTCCCCTTTGAAGTAATCTTCTCTGGCTGCAATGCACTTGTTGTCTCATTCCAACAACTTTTAGAAGGCCCCATGGAAGTCCTCTTGTGTAAGCGTGTCAATGACAATGACCCTCGTCACAGCCTCTTTCATCTCCTCAGTTGTCTCATAATGACAGCCTCTAAGGTTTTCCTTGAGCTTAGGGAATAACCAAAAGTCACAAGGAGCAAGGTTTGGACCATAGGGAAGGTGAGGATTGTCTTGATGCCCATCTTGGTCAAATTGTCTGTGACAAGGATGGAGTTGTGGACTGGTGCACTGGGACCATCTTCACACAAATCTTCTACTTCTTCAGTTCCTTGTGAATAATTGTTTGTACAGTTCCCATACTGACCTCAAACTGTGCACTTATTGTCTATAGACACACAACGGTTCTTATCCATGAAATTCTTTATTTGGCCAATCAACTCTGGTGTTCTGACTTCTTTGCTCGTTCCACATCTCATATCATCCCTCACTGACTCCCTGCCTTCCTTGAATCTCTTATGTCACTAAAAAATAATGCTCAATTTATGCAAGATAGTCCAAAAGCAGTCTGAAACATTCCATATGTTTCTGTGGCATTTTTTCCCAATTTAAAAAAGAATTTTATTGCATATCGTTCTTCTAAAGTGTCCTCATGTCCAAATTGCATTTTTGAAATTCACCAGCTGTGACAATCAAACTTTAGTAGGGTGTATTCCAATTCCTGCCTTAGCTATTTATTTGAACCTGAAATCATAAAAATTGGTCAGCCATCTCATAAGATGTATAGCAATAAGATACTGAATTTTCAAGAGTCTACAACAATTTTAAATGCCTGTATAAAAAGGCCTGAAAGCTTATTGAAGGCACCTTGTATGTTATATACTATTAGGTATGTGGTGTTACTGGAATTTAGTAGAATGGAGACAGATAACGGAATGATCGATGTCTTGTGACATCATTAAGTTATTCATATGCAATTGACCATATGCATAATTTCATCTAGTCAGAGTAGATTTTGAATGGTCAATATTAGTCCTCGGACAGTTTAGGGTTTTCTTCCCAGTTATTTTGTAGATGCATCATTCTATTCTACGATTGTGAAACCTGGTCGATAAGAGCAATCGACCTACGAAAATTTGAGGTGTTCAATCACTACTGTTTGTGTCACATCCTTTGTGTTCATTAGCAGCAGTTCATCTCAAATGTCTTTGTTCGTTATCAGATTCTCACTGCTACATATCTTTGCAGCAAGCTCTCCTCTTGTCTCCGCTAGTTAGGTCACATTCTCTTTCATCACCTAGATGATTTCATCCACAAACTCCTTAAACCAGTCCCTTTTCAGAGTTGGAAAAGAGGATATGAAGGTCAGCTGGATACCTAGCTCATAACAGTGAAACATGATATTTAGCCTTCACCTCTATAGGTCTTGCCACGGGAACCATGATTGGTTAACAGTTCTATCTGGTGCTGTGGTGGTCAGCATTCATTTGGGATGCGGCAAATTCTCTGGATGGAGCCAACCCAATCGCTCCAGGCCGAATGCTGAAACAAATACCAGTGGGTAATTTCTAAGCCAGTAGCATGCTCATATCTATAACAGGATTAATATTAACTACAGTGGAATCCTAAAAAAATGATACACAGTTCTATTTCAAAACACCTTATCGCATAAAACCATTTGTATTATTTGGATTACTGTTCACAACGTCATTGTTATTCTCACGTTTCGATCAATGTAACCTCCGACCTTTTTCAGGTGTATCTTGTCAAATTCGCAAATCTATATGAAATTTTGAATAGCATCCTTTATTTAATCTCCAGGAGCAGCATGCTCGCGTTCTTTAAACCTTGATAGGGTAGAAGTCTTTATTAATTCAAAATTGTATTCATAATATACACTGCACTGAGGATTGAACCAATCACCTACAGAAGTAGGGGGACAGGTTATCTCAATATTCCATTTCACTTAGTGATACAAACATCAAATGAAAGATTGTTTCAGCAATCTGCCCCGCTAAAGAGTGTTGCTTAGAACTGAATTTTGTTTAGTTTGTATGTTATGAGTCCTTGTGGATTCTCAAGTTCGACAAGATAGACTTGAAGAAGATTCATGGTTACGTCAACCGAAGCTTTATGAAAATAACGCTCAAGATGAGAACAATAGTCCAAATAATCCAAATTATTAATCTTTATTTAGAAAGATATAAAATCAGTTATTCAATTTTTTTAATTAAAAAAATGATTGATTGTTTCTCTATGCAAACTCAAAGTGAGTTTCAATTTTTTTTATACATTTTTTTTAATTTTTTTTTTACATTGTGCTTTTTTTCTTTTTTTTTTTCATGCTTGTTGGAGATATTTACGAGTACACTGAGTAATGCTTTTCAGCTATGAGACATTTTTAAAAGATTCATTTTCTCTACAAACTTTTTACTCTTCCAAAATTAGTAATTTTATTTTCCTACAATTTTATTTGTTCAAAAACAAAAAAAAAATTAAAGAAATAAAAATTAATTACTTCATGACCAGAATGCAATTTTCAGAGTACGTTTTGTAATTTGTGAGTTCGAGAAAGCAAGTTGATTCAGCGATCGCAGAAGATTAAATGATTTACTAACAAAATAATTTTCCAGCGAAGGACTAAAAATTAAATTAAAAACTTTTTTATATAGATTTCAAGGTTAAAAAAACTTTCACAAATGAAAAAAAGATAAAAAGGAAAGGCACTTAAACACAGGAAGAAATCATCAAAGTAATAATTTACTGGTTTCATTCATCTCACTTTTTCTGATGATCCGAATGAAGCTGCTAAATCTCTTGTTCAATAATTTCTTCATGTGTTTAATTGTTTTCGTCTGTTTTTTATTTTTTTTTAATGTGAAATTTATAGCCTTATAAAAGCAATGATCACATGTAGCCATCCATATACATATATTTTTTACAAAACTCTACTGATGTATTGAGCACTATATAAATATTGGAGAAAAAAATCTCCAATTCCCCAAAGAAAAACGAATATTGTCATCTTATTTTGGGTACAAAAATAAATTGAAGCAATTAAAAACGTTTTAATATAAAAACAAATGTGCAATCCGGTTTATTTTAGTCTCCCCCCCCCCTCCTGGGTAACAAATATGGAAGACTGACCAATTTAAATTTTCAAAGTTATTTTCATCTTGAGAAAAACGTAAGGCCGGGGTGGGGGGGGGTGCACCTTAAACCTATAAAGTACTGTCCATATAGTGTAATTACATAAAATGAAAAGTTATATAATACTATTCTTAGCGTTTCTTTTTTCTAGAATGAACTGCGTTTGATGCTTGTTATGTTTGCAAAGGTTTGGCGTAGTCGCTCATTACTAGAATTGCGAATGACTCATTTTGGAAACGAATTTACTCACCTTCTTGTGAAATAACTCCTAAAAAATACAACAGTTTGGACTGCTTTCCAGCTGACTACAACGTGATCGTTTTCAAATCCAATGTAAACAAATTCTTGAACAATCAAATTCTATCCAATTTCCACCACTATCGATCATTATGGTGGTATCTTGCTGACCAACTTATGCTCATTAATTTTTATCCATGAGTGGCCTTCAGGCCTTGATAAGTGGTGACTCGCATATAAGTAAAAAATAGTAGCCACCATTTGTCCACACATTAAGTATTATTGCATCTGGGCTGGTGCACAAGTCACTAAGCATTCAAAAAAAAACAAAAAAACCTCTAATCTAATAGGTCCCTCAATGTCTACCACGGACCAATCCCTGTCCCATCACCTCAGTGTTGCTTCCCTATTCTTCTTGTGTGAGAGTGAGGTATAGAGAGGATTTCTTCTCTTGACTAGTTCTTAGGATCAAAGGGAAGATTGTCCTTGGTAACATGCTCTCTGGTGACTGCAAACTGATCCTTGACATGCACACTCTGTAACACCCAGGGCATGGGAATCCCTGGGGAAAAAGGCCCTGTGTAGATAACTCTTTCCTCCTTTTACATTTGTCCTCTGTGGCCTTTCTTCTATTGATCTCAAAAGCTGCAGTACCTCACTTTGATAAAGTCCTCCAACTGTCTCTGTCTTTGGTCTTTCCTTCCCAGTCTTTCTCTGGCATGTTAACTAGAGGATCTACGTTACGGCTAAATACCATGGCACTGAAGCGTAAAGCAGCTTTTTTTTTTTTTTTTTTTTATTCAATTTTCACCCCAAACAAGGCACAGTGCCACTTTGAAGCAGGGGGCTACTATTAGGGAATCAATTAGCGGGGTCATTATGAAGGGAGAAGAGTAGAAAGATGTTTGTTAACATTACACTTGAACTTCTGCATATCATTGCAGTTGGGAAAGCAGAATCCCGGAAGGGAGTTCCAAAGACCCGCAGTTCTGGGGAAGAAACTATTGGAGTAAAAGGCTTTCTTGCACCTAGGGATCTCCACTGTAAAGGGATGAGACTTAGTAGCTTGTCGGGTTTGTCGGGGGTAGTTACGTCGGGGAGGTACAAGTGTTTGCAGTTCGTCAGAGCATTCACCATTAAAGTATTTGTAGAACAGGCAGAGGGATGCAACATCTCGTCGATGGGACAGAGGTTGAAGCCCAGATGACAGTTCAGGACCTATCAGGTTTGCGACTCTTTTTTGAACCCTGTCCAGGAGCGAGAGACAAGCAGCAGATGCACCAGCCCAGATGTGACAACAGTACTCCATACATGGGCGAATGGTTGCCTTATAGAGGTATAGGATACTGGCAGGCGTAAGTAGTTTTCTAGCACGGTAGAGGGAGCCAACCTTCCTTGCAGCAGCCTTGGCAATGCTCTCAATGTATCTATTCCAGTTCATATTCCCTGTAAACGTTAGGCCGAGGAGTTTAAAAGAAGTACTTTCAGGCAATGTGTTCTTGGCCATTGCTATTGGTGGTAGAGAAGGTTTCTTGTAGTTATTGAAGGAAACAAGCTTAGTCTTAGCAGCATTGAATGAGACCAACCATTTTTGTCCCCATTCCACTACGGATTGGAGGTCATCCTCTAGTGTTTCTGCCATTTTCTTGGATATGTGTTCATTTGTTTTCCCCTCATATCTGTTATAGAGAGTGGTGTCATCGGCAAATATACCCATCTCCGAAACAATATTATCAGGGAGGTCGTTTATGAATATCAGGAACAATAGAGGTCCAAGGATAGACCCCTGAGGCACTCCAGCATTTATGTCATATTGTTTGGATGTACGTCCGTCGAGGACAACTTTGATTTTTCTATTACTTAAGAAGGATTTAATTACGTTATGAATTCTTCCAGTGATTCCATATGATCTAATTTTCCTTAGAAGACCATCGTGCCATACCCTGTCAAAAGCCTTAGATATATCAAGGGCCACCGCTCTACCCTCCCCTGTTTTATCCAATGAACGGTATATACGTTCAGAAACTACAGTTAAGATATCTGCTGTTGAACGGGCTTGCCTGAATCCATATTGTTTGTCAGTCAAGAGTTTAGCAGCTGTTAGGTGCTGGACTAGGGCTTTATTAACTAAGGACTCAAATATTTTGGCGAAAAGCGGGAGGAGGCTAATGGGGCGATAATTTAGTGGGTCAGTTCTTTCACCAGAATTCTTGAAGACTGGTACCACAGAGGCGGTTTTCCAGCAGTCGGGAAAACAAGATTCGTTAAGGCATTTATTGTAAAGTTTGGACAGAACTGGAGCTACCTCGGCAGAGCATTTTTTTAATAGCACAGCCGGGATGAGATCTGGTCCACATGCTTTAGAGGTGTCTAGGTTTTTTATAATAGCATGTACCTGAGAAGGGGTGATTTTCAAGTCGTCAAGTGTGGCGTCTGTTCGCAGAGGAAAATCAGGGAGTGAGTGGTGTACCGAGTTCAGTGTGGAGTTTGAGGCAAACCGACTGGCAAGCAGATTAGCCTTGTCAGTTGCCGTGCAAGCAACCTCATGATTGTTTGTTAGTGGGGGAATAATTGACTGTCCATTATTAACTACGCTGTTGTAGATTTTCCAAAAATCCCGGGTTCCTAATTTCTGTGCTTCGATGCGCTTTCTGGTGGTTTCAGAGTAATCTGACTTAGCTGTGTCTATCACTCTCTTACAATTATTTCTAGCTTCTATAAACTTCTGTTTATTTGAGCTGGACTTATGTCGGTTGAATCTGCGGAACGCATGCTGCCTTTGACAAATGGCAGCTGCACAAGCAGAAGTAAACCATTGGGGGGAGTGGGGCTTGCTATAGTATTTCCGTGCGGGAACATGTGCTTCAATAGCAGTTTTGAACCATTCAGTTGTCTCATTTGCACACTGTTCCGCTGGAAGAGTAAAGATATTTTGCCATGGGGCATCTCTGATGAGCTCCCTGATGGCTTCCCAATCAGCCTTTTTGTAATACCTCGTTGTTTTGAGTAGTGGGTCTTCAGTTTTAGGGCGAGAATTTAGGCTGATTTCTACCATTATCACAGCGTGATCAGCATTCCCGAGTGGGCTATGGGCATTTGTTGTACAGTCATTGGGAACTGTTGTCAGAAAGAGATCTAGAAGTGAGGCATGTTGATCGTGCTGGTCTGGGAAACGTGTCGGAAATGTAACCATCTGAGATAGGGAATGAGATATAGAGAAGCTATATGTGGCGCTACCAGCTACGTCTGTGTGATTTGAGAATCCTAGCCAGTTACTGTGGTGGACATTGAAGTCACCAAATACATGTATTTGTGCGCTAGTATCGAGGGAGAGTGCTATATCTATGCTGTCTGAGACTTTGTTTATTAGGGTACAGTCTTGGTTTGAGGGAGAGCGGTAGAGAAAATATAAGTAGCTAATATTGTGTTGCATATTTAGTCTGAAGCACATAAAGGCCTGGCCCTCTGATTCTAGTTTTATTTCTCTAGTTAGGGGGAGGGTGTTTCGAATATAGACTCCAAGTCCATGCATATGTCTGTCCGAGTCCTTACGGTAGAGTGGGAGATAACCTTGGTATTAAATCGAGACATTACTAGGACTAAATACCATTCGCTAACAATCCTTATATCAATAAAATGCTACATCCCATTGCTTGTTTTGCAAGTATTTCAATGAACTGTACTCTGACGAACTTGCTGCACTGGTGCCTCTTCAACGTAAATACCCAACCTCTGACAAATGGCAACATCCCACCTCTTGATGTTAGAGGTCCCTGGATGCCGCAAGGTTTTCTACTCCAATAGCTTTCTTCAAACTGTTAGTCTTTAGAATTTCATCCCCATTTTGCTGACTGTATCAACATGCAGAAATTTAAATGTAATGTGAAAAAACATTTTGCTGCATTACTCAACACTTAAGGTGCCCCCATTAATATGGTTCCTAAATCACACTAGCCCCTTACAGTGTCAGTGTGCTTGAAATATGTCAACATTATCCAAATAAGCAAAATAGCACAAAATCAGATAAAATTTGGTCACCATCTTGTTTTTATTTTTCTTATTCACATAATTCTGGCACATTTCAAATGTGTTTTTCTTAAATTTACATGTGTAATAATAAATGGATTTTAAATCAGAATGATTCCTTATTTAATATTTAACAAAGGCAACATAAAACCTTTACAGAATTTTTTATCGCATTCTTCTCTGGCTGCAATCTTTATCATTTAGCAAAAATGTAATCGTTTAAAATAAAAAAAAATAATTCATAGAAGTAATACTGTTTAAATTCGTACAAGTCAATATAACAGTTGTTTATATTGACTACAGATTATTTTATGGTTCTTACCCCACCGCAATGCTTAAATACCGACCTGTGCTGCAGCTGAACAAATCAAACTTGCAACGATATATCAAATTGACAAAAAAGTTCTTGCGGTTTTTAACTTTTCAATTCAGATGAATATATCTCAGCTCAAAGATTTATTGATCGAAATAAGCACCATCAGAATCAACACACTTCTGCCAACGCAAAACAATTGTTCCTTTTTTCCACATTAAAAAAATGACCCTGGTGTCTAACTCTGTCCCGTGGGGAGGCATTGTAAATAGAAACAAGTGTATTTATACCAGTAGCGTAAAAATCTTACATTTTGGTAGCAATGAAATTGCTGAAGGGGTTTTTCATATAGCTTAGGTTTTTTAAGCATTTCACACACAGACAGTTGTTGATATTGAAAAACTGGTAGTCGGTAGGTGAGAGGTCTGGAGAGTATGATGGATGAGGCAGAGTTTCGTAGCCCAATTCATTCAACTTCTGCAGAGTCGGTTTAGCAACATGCGATCAGAGATTGTCTTGGAGGAAAATTGAGCTTTTTCTGTTGACTAATGCTGGATATTGTTAAAGTTTCTGATGCATTTCATCCATTTGTTGACAGTACTTCTTCACCGTAATGGTTTTTCCTGCATTCAAAATCTAATGGATGAGACCAGTCGCAGGCCACCAAACAGTATGACCTTCTTTTTGTGCAACTGTGGCTTCAGGAAGTGTCGTGGAGCTTTGTCGGTCTCTAACCACTTGGCTGAGCATCGCCAGTTGTAAAGAACCCATATTTCATTGCAAATCATAACCCAGTCGAGAAATGGGTTGTTCTTGTTGCGTAAAAGAAGGAAAGATGACACTTTATATCAGCATTTCTTTTGGTTGTCATTCAATTTGTGAGACACCCATTTTTCAAGTTTTTTTGTCTTTCCAATCTCTCAAGTGGTTGGAAATCATTGTATACGGTATGTTTAATTCAGAAGCAAATTTCCGACCAGTTGTGTGTGGATTGGTTTCAACTAAGGCTCTTAATTGATCGTTGTCAACATCCGATGGCCAACCACTATGCTCATCATTTTCAAGACTCTCGTCGCCGCCACAAAATTTCTTAAACCACTATTGTGCTGTGCATTCAGTAGTGGGTCCTGGGCCAAACACAACGTTGATATCGCAAGCTGTTCAACAGCTTTTCAGCCTATCTTGAATTGAAATAAGAAAATTGTGTGTATTTGCTTTTCATCTTGCATTCAATGTTCTGAATAGAAGACATAATTGTTTTTCAACGATTGTAATTTAAATGATTAGATAGAATGAAAAACACTTTTTAAAATGATATATAAAGTAAAGTTATTATAATGAAAACTTATTTTAAAATACATCATTTGAAATCAAATTAAAAATTCTGCAAGAACTCTCTTCGTAACCTAATACATTTACATTACACCCACTGCATAATCATACAGGTGTTTGCTCAGATGTACCAGTGATCTCTTTTTGCATTGGGTTCTGCAGTCCTGAATCTGCTGCCTCAGAATTGTGAATGAACACATATCACTGTCACATTTTTGGAGTTCTGTATCAGCTAACTATCGTGATGTTCCTAAGTTTTATGCATTCCCTAATTAGCTTAGTAACCTCCATCTATTGCTAACGGTTTTATGACTATTGCTTGATAAAGAAGGGCAGGTTTTGCCAATCTTTCCTATGTTCAATCCGTGAAGAAGAAATCCTTCTAGATTGAGCTGGTTTTTATTTTTGTCCAATCTAATGCCCGTTTTGGGGAGCTACATTAAAGACCAATCATAGAAATTTATAAAAAGAATATATTTTTAATTTAAAAAAACAGTTACAAACTTACACTATGTAGATTAACCATAAGGTTGGTTTTTAATGTTAGGGAAAATCCAGCTCCCTAAAAAGAGGCCTTCTGGATCGGAACAAAAAATAAAATTGCCTCAGTTTAAAAATCACTAAGAATAAAATGTGTTCCTTTTGAGTGTTGCTTATTTTGGGTTGCATCAAATCTATTTAATCAAAAAAAATAAAATAAAATAAAAAGGTGGAATTATGATTTTTAGAAGTAAAAGAAATAAAAATGTTCTCAATCTAAACCCCTATATTAAGGAACCTTAGAATGATTGAAAAAATCAGTAACACTAAAATTTCTGATGTCTTTGCAAACTTTTTTATAAGAACAAAAGATGACTATGATTCCCTTGTGGCAGTATGCAGAGGTTGGGGGTATTATTATTCCTACCAAATTTCATGTTCTCCAGTCTAATAGCTCTCCTAAAAATAGCAAACATTTAGAGAGACAGACGTCCCAGTCTGTCCTATTAATATAGACAGACATAAACTAGAGTCTCTATTGGAGAGTTTATTTGGTGGCGGCAGTGTCTCACAGCCACTTGCAATTATCGACTCGTTAATGGCACCAGGTGACTTCAAATGTGTTGGATTAGGAAGTTGTTGGATTTCGTGTTTAAAAAAAGAAAGAAATTCCTGCAAGATTGGACACATGAACGTGAGTGCAATCGATTTCAAAGACAAAAACTTTTTTTATCTATAAAAGATGCTTGTCTGTTTTTTCAATTTTATAATAGGTAGTCGTGTGTGAGTGTGTGTGTCCCCAATTAAGTCAAAAACTACACACGGCACACCCACAAAGTTGATATATCTTTCTGCAATGCCTCAGATAGAATCTGAGTGCATTTTTTTCATATTCATTGTTTTGAAGATTAATAGGGACAAATTTTTTTTTTTTTTTTTTTTACACAGTGATCACCACTTATCAAGGCCCGGAAGCCACTCAGGGATAAGGGTTATTGCAAGTACATTATGTTAGTGAGGAGATTTGCTGAAGTGTTTACTTAAGGGGGCGGTTCATTAGGAATTTGTTAACATTAGACTTGAAGACATCTAAGTTGTAGTCCGGAGGGAAGCAGGCAGACGGAACAGAGTTCTACAGGCGTGCAGTTCTCAGAAAGAAGCTTTGTTCATGGAATCCGCGTTTTGATTTAGGCACAGATATAGAGGGGGGAAATTTTTCACAGTGGATTCAGCTAGACGGGTGTTTTTCGTGAAAGATTGGCGAGGGGGGACCAGAGATTGGAGTTCAGACGAGCATCTACCATGGAAATAACGATAAAACAAGGACAGGCTCGCAACGTCTCTTCTGTGGGAGAGAGGTTGCAGGGTAGAGAAAAGGGCATCCCCCACTAAGCCACGAAGTCTATTTTGTACTCTGTCAAGGCAGGATAGGCTGTTTTAGTAGCTCCTGCCCAGATATGGCAACAGTATTCCATCCTTGGACGTACTTGGCTTTTATATAGATAGAGAATTGCATCATCAAAATTAGTTGAGGGATGGTGTCCGGGTCCTTATTAAGCAATATTTTTTATTTTTTCCATTGACCTTTGGACTAAAAATACATTTTTGTTTTCATATTTATTCTTTTGCTGGTCAGTAGGGACTAAGTTATCAATGGTGGTGGTCGGTGTCAGGGTCCTTATTTAGTGATATTTTTTTCTTTATTGACCTTTGGATTAGGATAAGAGTGTAGTATCTGTTCTGTCTTGACTGGAAAATATGAAAGGGAGAGTTAGATGAGGATAGAAAAAGGTCAAGAAATGTTACTTTTTCCTTTACTTTTCTATTTTGTTACTCCTTCCCTGGGGGAGAGGGAATCAATGACAGATACCCTACTAGTTCTATCTAAATCAATATCTTAGCAATTATTCCCATAAGTACCAATGGGAAGGGTATTTTTTATGCTCTAATTAAACTTTACTCTCAATAATTTATGAATATAAAAATATAAGTAAAAAAAAAAACAAAAAAACTTGGTTCTTGTCTAGAATTCCCCCCTCTACTGAAAACAAAGAAAAATCTGTATGATGTACATAGCTGCAACGGAATAAAAATATTACATTCCAAAAAACATGAAAATTGATCAAGTAGTTTTCTTTTTAAATAAGAAAATCAAATTGATCAGAAGTGACTGTCTCGCCTGTCATCTATTATATAACTCTCACCTGTTTGTTTAAATGTATGTATGTATGTATGTCTGCCTAAAACTTTCGACAGAGGTGACAGATTTTTACAAGATCGATATCGTTTTGAAGCTCAACCCTTCTGATGACAAATATTGAAAAATTTGCTAAAAACATTAGTTCCTTCACCCTTAACTGAGCACTTTTCTACAATTTTGAACTGACATTTTTGCAAGTCGTTCAAACCTCGCATCAACGGCGTTGCATAAAAGACATTATTTTGACCACCTGTCATGTCACAATCACGGTGGGTGCATCGATAAGACCATTTTTTTTTTCACCTCTTTTTCCTCTGGGGCGTTACGGGTTTGAGCCTGCTTACTACTCCTGACTTTTTTGCTCAACCAACACCCTTACACATGCCTCCACTTTCTTTTCCGCCTTTGTGTCACGGGTTCGAACCTGCTTGCCTGCCCACAACAACTTTTTTTTTTTTGCTCAACACACACCTACAAACACCTGGGCAACGCCGGGCACCCAAGCTAGTTTTGAATAAAATAAAACAAAAAAAAAAAAAAAACAAAGGTAGATAACTGAACAATTATTCATATTAGATTTATGCAGTGATGCCTTCAAATTCCCATAATTCATTGAGTGATTTTCTTTATCAAAAATAAAAGTAATTGATCAGTTTACATGAATTTTGGAATATGGTATTTTCGTTTCGTCATGGGTAGATACATCATGCAGATTTTTCTTTGTTTGTTTTAAGAACCAAAAGTTTTTAAAAAATTTTTTAAATAAAGCCACATTTTGGAGAAATCACAAATGAAATAATATTTATTTTTCTTTAGGAATTATAAAAATATATTTTTTATTTTTAAGTGTAATATAATAATGGATGTGAGGTTTGTGTTATCGTAACTAAATGTTGTAACCTCTATTACACATCAGCTATTCACGCACACATTCACACACACATACACACCCACAATGCATGCACAAGTTTCTTTTCAAGAACTTCCCACATGTGGAACACCTTGCTGCAGGAATATTTCCTTACAGACTACAACATGTTTATTTTCAAGTCCAACGTCCACAAATATCAGACAAGTCATTTTATGAATAAATCATAATTCCAAATCGTTTCACAGTATTTACTGTTTTATCATCCAACTAAAAATCTCACTAAATTTTATCCTCGGGTGGATTTTCGCCTCGGTAAGTGTTTAGTATTAAAACACAAACACGCACATTAAAAAATAGATTTATGTTGAACATATTCAATACCCAGGCAACATTGGCTAAGTCAATTTATAAAATTTGCTTATGAACTTATTGTTGATACATGAAGCACTTAAATAAACCATGGTTTTTGCTCTGACGCCAGATCCAGAAGGTCTCTGTAAGCTTTTTTCATATTAGGACCAACTTCCTCTGTCTCTTAATTATTTACAGTACTTGTGCAGATAAATGTCTGCCTAGCTTTGCTCGGAACATGGCGTCAATCACCGGCTTTCGCCAAACGTTGCCGATTAACAATGCTATTCAAGGAAAATACTGAAGAAAACATTTCAATATAATAAAATAACCAGAAAAAAAAATATATATATAACAAAAATAAAAAAAGAAACAACGACCTACCGTAACAATTTCTGTTTTATTCTTGTAATAAATTGTTGAAATGAAAAAAAATAAACAACCATTTTTTTGTTGTGTTTTTGTCAAACAAAATTGCACAAAATTAATAACAATTTTGTGTGTTTTTCATGCTGGAAAAACGTGCCAGTCCTTATTGATGTCCATGGCCAGCATTTCGTCCTGATACACTTCCTTAATGGATCGTGTTTTGGCGATGGTGTATCTCTTGCCACAAGACACGCAATTTGTCTTTGCAGTGATTGATCATTTTGTTTGACAATATGAAATGACATCTCCCAGCATCTGCAACTGTTGATTCAAGGTTGAGATATTCATCATGTATAAAGTTATTAGGAACGGCCATTTGAAGGTTGTTTACTTAATTTATTGATTTTTTTTTTTTTTTCCTCAATATTGTCCCCAAACATTATCTGCTCCTTTGCTGCACATTGATTGACAGTCAAACCTGAGCGCATGACGTCATGTTCTGAGCAAAGCCGAGCTGACAGTTGGTTACGTCTGGTTCAAATTCTGCACAAGTACCTTATTTTCTTTCATATTTGGATTATTCGGTCTGCTATTTTCATCTTGAGTGTTATTTGCATAACGTTTTAGTTGATATGTTTGCATGGAATTCCAAATAGAATCCTTTATTTAATCCTTGGGGGAGTAGCATGCTCTTGTTTCGTCTCAGTAGAAACCCTAAGTAATTTGTATTTTGAGCATCACCTCCACTGAGGTTGAACCTTCAACCTCCAGAATAGTGTAACTTGCAACTGAATTTCACTAAGTACTTTATCCAGTACGCCATAAGTCCTTGTCGATTAAAGTTTCTCTCCCTTCATTATAATCGCTCTGATCCCCACCACGCCCCAATTAAAATGAATGACTTTAGTCTTAGGGAAGCCTTATGTCTTGATAAGCTTCTGGAACTGACTGTCACTCCTGATCTGAAAGGGAACACATACATCAAATCTGTTGCCAAGATCGCTGGAAAGATGGTTGGATCACTCTACTGATCCAGTAAATATCTTACTGCCGATGCAATTCTCTATATCTATAAGAACCAGATGCACCCTCCAATGGAGTAATGCTACCACATCTTGGCAGGAGTTGCTTGGCATGCCCTATCCTGCCTTGATAGAGTTCAAAACTGGCTTCGAAACCTAGTACGTTATGCCCATTTTTCTTCCATGCAACCTCTTTTCCACAGAAAAGATGTGAGCCTGTTTCTGCTCTAGCACTATTTTCATGGTAAGTGCTTGTCTGAACTCCAATCCATAGCCCCCCCCCTGCCAAACTTTCACAAAAAACACTTGACTACTATATATGATTTTCCCCACTCTATCTGTGCCTAAATGTAAACACAGATTCCATGGACAAACCTTCTTTCCCAGAACTGTCTGCCTTTGGAACACTGTTATGCTGGCATGGTTCCTGACTGAATACAACCTGGTAGCCTTCAAATCCAATATAAACAAGTTTCTGTTTAGTTGTCCTCATAAATACTTAATTTACACCATTAAAGATTACTTAATTTACACCATTACAGATTGCTTCTCTACCACCTCATATTCATTAACCCTTATTCTCAAATGGCCTTTGGGCCTTGATAAGTAGTGACCTCTAAGTAAAAAAAAGTTAATAAATAAAAAGAAATAAAGGGTTTTCTGCAGCTTTCTGAGTTTGACAAGATACACCTGCAGAAGATTGGTGATTACATCAACTGAAACATTGTGAAAATAACACCCAAGATGAGAACAGAAGTCCGAAGAATTCAAATAATGTGAACCATCAATAATATAATAAAGTATGTTTTAATGTTAGGAGTGTGAGATTCCCATATCAATTTTGATAGTGCTCAATACATTTATAGAGCATTAAAATTAAACTAAACAAAAATACTACAAAAGCCGACATGAACACAGTCTTATTTTGATCATTAATTTCATCAGGCTAATGGGCTGACCAAATCCAGTATTGAAACACAGTTGAATCTACTTGTATTTACTTATTAACCATATTTATTATATATATATTATGAATTTTTTTTAGTTAACACTTTTCCAATAAAGAAATGCAGACATAATCCAATTAATTTACTAATACCTAAAATTAAAATAATATATATATATATATTAAATTGTAATTCAATGAATTTCAAAAAACTCTCATTGAAATGAAATGAAGTGGTTGAGTTTCATATCCAAGAATTTTTATTATTCCAAGCAAGACAAAGAATGCTTTAGAAAATTAATCTCCTTAACCTATAGGGTTTTGATGTCTACCATCTCATCAGAAGAGAGAAAATATTAGCAAATACTTATAAAGGTATGCACCCTATTTGCTAAAGTCAGTGAGACATGGAAATCAAATTTATTATTTTGACTTTGACTTTCATGTCTCACTGACTTTAGCAAATAGGGTGCATACCTTTATAAGTATTTGCTAATATTTTCTCCTCTGATGAGATGGTAGACATCGAAACCCTATAGGTTAAGGAGATTAATTTTCTAAAGCATTCTTTGTCTTGCTTAGAATAATAAAAATTCTTTGATATGAAACTCAACCACTTCATTTCATTTCAATGAGTTTTTTTGAAATTCATTGAATCACAATTAAATTTATTTGTTCTATCTTGCATATCGAGCAATTCTTGTTTAGATGGGATAACGTATAGAATATTACTGCCAGTAATATTTTGTAAACCTACAATCTCACGTTTCCATAACAACTGATTGTTAAATAAAAACTATTCTGAAGTAATATATATATATATATATATATATATATATATATATATATATAGTTTAGAAATTCAAGTTTACAAACACACACACACACACATATATATATATATAAATATATATATATATATATATATATATATATATATATATATATATACTAGTAGACAACCTGTCACTACTATTTAGTCCACTTTGATTTTATTTGAGCAAGACAAAACAGACATATTTAAGACATTTTTCTTGCATAATTAAAATAAGCCTCTTTTATATTATTCATAAGAATAATACTCAACTTACATAAAATTAAGACCGTTTCCTATATACTTTATCAACACTATATTCTTTTCATGAAGTTGACTCTTCTATACCAACTCATTTCTGCAGTTTTGTGTGTGTGTGTTCAGGAAGAGAAATGGGCTTGGTGGAGAAGAAAGAGTAAGGTGAAGAGAAGGAAGAAAGATGGAGAGAGATAGTCTTAATAGAAAAATGTTGTACGTTTAGGTATCTCTGTTAGTATGTGTGTGTGTGTGTGATACAAGATAGATGGCTTTAAGTTTTTACAAGGCTTTTTTTTTTTTCAATTTACCAGATAATCCATTTGGTTTGTGCATATAAGTTGTGTGGGTGTCTTGTTCCATAATTTTTCGAGGAGTACTTTCAATTTGATTCACCAAAGCATCATTAGGTGGTGGGTTGAATCAATTTAAAATACTCATGAAAGAATTATAGAACAAGAAACCTATGAAATACAAATTTTTTCTGAAATTTTAAACTATTTGAAAAACTAAAAATAAATAAATAAAATAAAATAAAGCCATATAGAACAACAACAAAACAAAATTGTTAATTTATGTTATTTACCTGAATGAAAACTTGCTGCCTAAATCCATGCACACACAACCCAAATAAGTTTAAAATGTTACCGTTTGATTGGATTAATGCAGAAACTATATTAAAATTAAAATAGATAAACAAAAAATTCTTTGAATTTGAAATCAGTTGCAACTACTTATGGCCGTTTTTAAATGCTTTATTAATTTTAAAATTGTCACTTAATTGCGTCTCAAATTAGAATTTATTTTCAGGTCAGACTTTCAGAAGATCCTTTGGATCATCTTTTCTGATATCATACGTCATATTTTCTGTCTTTGCCAATGAAGGAGAAATCCTTCAAGACTGAAACAATTTTTTTAATTTTTGTCTCAATCCAGAGTGCCTCTTTTTTAGGGGAGCTGGATTTTCCACATCTTTAAAAAACAACAACCTTGTGTCTCTTCCCTTGTGGGGAGGCTAGTAAATAGGGGTTATTCAGCTGAACACATGAGTTATCTTTTTTAATTTATATTAACCTTCTTTCTTTTTTTGTTTGTTTTACATTTTTATTAGCATAGATCATTTTCGTTTTTTTTTTGTTTTTTTTAAACCTTTATTTCTATTTTCCAAACATTTTTTCATACCTTTTTATATTTAAAAATAACTCCCAAAACAATCCAACCCTTGTTTTGACTCTTATGTGTTCTCTGTCAGTTTTTCCATCTTTTTTCTCTTTTTCTGACTCAGCACAATTTATCTCATTTCTTAATATTCTAAAACGCAGACCAACATTCAATAATGCAAATATCTAACCTCTCATTCCCCCATCACCTTTTCAACTTGCTTATTTACTTTCTAATGATCAGTGCTTAAAATAGCCTCGTCATCAACAATTTGGAGAAGAAAGAATCGTTCTGTGGCCTCTGTTAATCATATTTATTATCTCCCCTTGTTTTTTTTATTATCTCCCTTTAAGAATCTACTTAATTGAGTTATTAAACCTTCTCATTTGCAATTCATATGAATATATACACCTCTGCCATTTTTATTTAATTTTCTATTTCAAAGAACTTGTTTAAAAGATTAGATGGCAGTATAGATTTAATGAAAATTAAGTGATACTTCCTGTTTTAGTTTCAGCACATTTTTATTTTTTGTTAATTTAAAAAGATAAGTAAAATTTTAAGGGAAGGAGAAACTTCCTTTTCATTTTTCAAAAAGAAAAAAAACTTATTGTTCAAATTAAAAAAAAAAAAAAAAAAAATGAAGCTTGTGTCGAAATCAGATGTGGGGAGTCAATGGTAAAATCCTAATATGGATTTTTTTTTATCCCCCCCCCCCCGAATTTCTTTCCAAATGTGGTTATGGCTCCCTACTTCTGTTAGAAATATGAACACTATTTTAAAACTTATAATTATTCTCCATTATTCGGACTATTGCATTCTTGGTTGTGTTATGTTCACAATGTATCCACTAATGTGTAATGCCTAATTCCATAGGTGCATTTTTTTTTCAAACCGTTCTAGTCAAACTGTAATTACCAAACTCTTGCTTAAGCAGTTCCAAATCTGTCATGTAGACGTAAGTCTGGGCCTTTGTTATTGGAAATATAGATATATGATATGGTTGCTAATGTTTATTATGTTTCTTTTCTTAAATCTTCTTAATATTTGTGACTAGCGTAGCTTATGGTAATAATATTACTCTCTTGCATCAATGTCGATTTGGACATGTCTGCTGGATGCAGAATGGTAGGATTCTAAAAAGAATTTCTGTAACGGGAACTGAAACTGGTAAGAGAAAATAGGGTCGCCCACAGCTTGGATTCAAAGACTTGTGCAAAAGAAACATGAAAGAAGTTGGCACAGACCTTGGAAGCTCGGAGACACTTGTTGACCAGCGCAATCTGTGGAGGAACTACCTTGCCAGTTGCCTCGAGAGAAGAGGAAAAGCTTTACCAGTCATCATGGCAAGAGAAGAGAATTCAGCATTAAAAATCTCTATGCATCACCTGCTCCCTCCCCCATCAGGGCACAGAACCAAGATCAGACATGATTGATGGACACCATTGCCTGTAATTCTACAATAAGGGCTACCCTTGTAACTTGCTAAAAATGCATTAAACTAAAGGTGTCCATTTACTTGGTTGCCTTTGGTCGATCATTCTGTTTCCTCGAGCAAGGGTGTCCTAACAAAGTCCCATCAGGGAAGAAAAGCACAAGATGTGACATTTGTCAAAATCAAATGCACAACTCCTGTTTTTTTTTTTTGTTTTATTTTAATCAACTTATTAGTTATTATGAAATGTGAGTTTTTATTTATTTTAAATTCCTTTCAAATACAACAAACTGAATTGTTTACTGTAATTTAGCTTATCTACTGAATTTTATAATTATAATTCGAAGTCTGTCAAAATAAACAAGCTTTGAATTCACAATTTACATTCTATTTTCATAACCTTATTTTATGTAACCTAATTTTATATTAACAGCTATATGCAATGATTATTATAAGGATAGTATCATTGTATGGAATTTCAAACTGAGCCTTTTATTTAATCCATCTGGGTAGATTGTTCTTATTTCGTCATAACATAAATTAACATTTCTACCTAATTGAGTAGGTATCTCACTGTTGATGCAATCCTCTATCTGTATAAGAGCCAAGTACATCCTCAAATGGAGGACGATTGCCGCATCTGGGCAGAAGCTACTTGGCGTGCCCTATTTTGCCTTGAATTAAGTTCAAAACCTAGTAGGTGATGCCTTTTTCTCTTTCCTGAACCTTTTTCCTACAGAAAAAATGTTGCAAGCCTGTCCCTGTTCTATCATTATTTTCATAGCAAATACTTGTCTGAGCTCCAATCCCCCCCCCTTGCCAAACTTTCGAAAAAAACACTTGATTAGCTGCAACTACTATCAACAATTTCCCCTACTTTCTAGCTGTGCCTAAATCTAAACGCAGATTCCATGAACAAAGCTTCTTTCCAAGAACTGCCCACCTGTGGAACACTGTTCCACTGGCCTGCTTCCCAGACGATTACAATATGGTAGCCTTCAAGTCCAATGTAAACAAGTTCTTGTTAATCCATACCCTTAAATAAACAAAATTCTACCTAATCTACACCATTAAGGATTACTACACTACCACCTTACATTCATTAACCCTTATCCTTGAGTGACCTTTGCGCCTTGATAAGTGGGGATTCTCTTGTAAAAAAAAAAAAAAAAAAAGTCAAGCTTGATATTAAATGGTTTAGTTTGAAATTCCTAAATTCGAAAAGATGCACCTGAAGAAGATTGGAGGTTACATCGGCTGACAAAGCATTGTGAAAACAACCAAAATGAGAGTAGTAGTCCGATTAATACAAGTCATTAGACCTCATCTAAAAACAATTCTGACGCTGAATTCATCAGTCATAAATATGAATGATACAAAAATGAGTGAAAGTATTGTTAATTTTATCAAATTTTGTATAAATTTGGATCAAGTGGATTTAAGGCAAAACAGGTTGTGCAACAAGTAAAACAGCGCAGTTTGTCATATCACCTTTTTAAGTGCTGATAGCTAAGTGGGTAACAACACTGACTGCAAACCTGGATGTGCCAAGTTCAAATCCAGTTTGCTCCACAGAAACACTTTCATGAAACCAACACCTGACTTTGTGACTAACATCCTGGAGAGGGGGTAAATAAAATAAAATCAATTAAAAAAATTTTAAAGATTTTTTTTTTTTTTTTATACTTCTAGTTGAATTGTTAATAAAATAATACTTCATATACATACATTCGCAGTCTTGCTTTCACATATTAGAGAAAAAAGTTTGACTTTTACAAAAGTTTTACTAATAGCTTAAAATATGTCTATACTTTAATGTGTACAAGTGTACAAACATATTTGTAATGAACAAAACGTTTTTTTTTTCTTTTTTAAATCAAATTTGGAAATTTATAATAAAAAACAATACTTTTATTTATAAGTACGTTTTATGATTTGTATATTTTCAATAAAAACGTTTTGTTTTTTTTAATATTGAATTATTTGCTATAAAAATCTTTAATATATTAGTTGATAAAATTGTAAATCAAAAGTAAAAAATCAATCTCAAGGCAAACTGTGTCCTTTTAATTGTCGCTAATTTTAGGGGTGCCTCAAATCTATTTGATCCTTAAATTTTACTTTGTCTTGTGAATTTATTATTTTTTCTTTACCTAAAACAAGACATATTGTCATTTGGATGTAAGAGTTACTATTTGGGATCATGTCTAACAGGGTACTGTGGGGAGTTGAACAGCAGGATTTCATCAGCTGATTCGATTTTGAGTATAAATATTTTCTGAGTTCCTGCACATTAGTGGAATATTTCAAATTGTAGATGATATTTACTAATTAATAACAAAAATTAATAAAATGGACAAAATTAATTTAACTGGTAAAATTACTACTAATTATCAATCACTAGTAAACATTATCAAATGTTTAATATTATAATGTTTTAATATTTATCTCAACAAACTTAATACATATAGACCTACACACACACACACACACACACACACACATATATATATATATATATATATATATATATATATATATATATAAACTAAAAAAAATTGAGCTACAAAGACAGGAGTGGTATCATTAAAACAGGTAACCTGTTTTGTACTACAGAATTTACTTTTCTACATAGTCACCACCATTTTTAATGCACTTTTGCCAGTGATGAACGATGGCTGTATATGGGCGTCTGGAGCTTGCTTTGTCATATGAGGATCATTTGAAAAGTAAAGCCTACTATTTTTTTTTTTTTGTTTTAACTAAAATGTGCTATGAAGATGGGAGTAATTCCATATAAAATGAGCCACATTTTGTGCTCCCAAATTTAATTTTCTGCATAGTCCCCACCATTCTCAGTGCGCTTACGTCAGGAATTCAATGATGCACGTCCGTGACAGAAGTTGTTTTCTTAGTCTTTCACTGTCTATATGCAACAGAGAAATGAAACTTTCAGGTTCAGACACCATAACACTCAGTCTATTCCATAACACTATTTTCACATCGGGATGTTGGCAACCTTCATGCAGTACCTCTTGCAAGAATGCCAACAACAGCATTTTTTTTTTTTTTTTTCCTTGAAATAAAAAGTATATGGTGAAGGAAAAATGTTGATAAAAGGAAATGAAGATCTTTTAAAGTTTGCATAAATAATCATATGAATGTAAAAAAAAAGCTTATTTATTATAGTGTATATAGACACCTCTCCCCTTTTTACAAACGAAACATAGCGATTATATTTTATTCATCTCTTTTGAAAGATTATTCTAAAGTGATTACGAATGTTGATTTATTTTTTGCTTTCAAAAACGTTAAACAAAAGGTTTTGATTTAAGTATGCTGTAAAAAAAAAAAAAAAAAAAATCAGGCATAATTTTTATTTCTTTAGTTAACGTAGTTATCTCCCTTAGACCTGTTTTCGTTTGTCTTCTGGCAACAAAAAAAAAAGTGTTTGCAATTTATGGCATTTAAAAATTATGATTGGTAAATGATTTTTAATAGGGGAAAGTATCGATTATCTAAATATGTATTTGAATATTCGGAATTAAAGTTGAGACATAAATTTAAAGTTTCTATCAAAACTGTATCCTAATGTTTACTTAACATTGAAGATAGGTACATTTATGTTTATATATTTTATGTACTGGATTAACTCATAAATTAATTATGAATTTTGAAACCCAGCTGCTAGGAGTAAATGGTTCGTATGTGAGCTATATTTAGTTTCCTTTGTGTGAAAATTCAGACATGTCCAATTTTGATGAAATTTTAACAATAGGTATTACACATTAGTTAATAAATATTCTCATAATTTCGCTTTCTTTGGAGTATTTAAGGAATTTTGAAAGGTATAATATGGATGTGCCATTAAATATGAAACTTTAAATATTTCAGACAATAATTAAGGAAGATTCCTTGAATTTCAATTTTTACATATTTTTTCTTTTTTAGAATCAAAATCAGGTAATTGATTTTGATGAAAACTAGAATAAGGATTCTAGACATAAGGTTCAGGGCAATCTCCAACCAAAATAAAGATGGCGGAAATGGATGATGCAAATACAGAATGGTAGTTTCTTAGCATGAAACGAAATATGGAACAAAATACAAATATTTTATTTCCAAAAAATTATTTTAGTTTTAACACTTGTATTATCACAAAACAAAGTAAAACAACCTTTGTTTTTTTTTTACATTTCTTTAAAGTTTTCTTTTTTTAACACTTCTTATATTATCACGAAATAATAAAGCTGAAATGCAAAAAAATTTATTTTTTACATTTCTATAAATGAAGTCTTTTTGAAATATTTAATAGTTTTTATCTTGTGTTATCACTTTTATAATATCAGAATAATTTAGAAATAATTCTTAGACTCTTTCACATCACAAAATTTTGTCACCTATAATATAAATTCCACCTGTCTGTTTAAATGTTTGTATGTATATCTGCCTAAAACTTTCAACAAAAGCGACAGATTTTCACAAGATCAGTATCGTTTTGAAGCTCGACCCTTCAGATGACAAATATCGAAAAATTGATAAAAACATTGATTCCTTCACCCTCAACTGGGCACTTTTCTACAAGGAGGTGTCACTTTTTTCGCCAATATTTTCGAAAATCATCCCCTCTTTTCGATTGACTAACCTTAATTTAAACCTCTTCCACTTACGGTTTGGCGATGAACGCAATGGCAAAGGCGTTATTTTTTTTGGAGGGGAGGGGGGTCATATTCTTTTCTTCCTTTGCAGTACACGTTCGTGAGCCTGCCTGCCTACTACCACTTTTTTTTGCTCAACACACACCTCCAAACACCCAGGCAGTGCCAGGCACCCAGGCTAGTGAATAATGGATGAAAGTATTTTTTTATGAACACTTGTGTTATCCCAATAAATAAGAAAAACTTATTTTAATAGTTATATAAAAAAAAGTTTCTTATACAGAATTTTGTTTCGTATTTCGTTTCATGCTGGATGACTTCCATTCTCTATTTACATCAACCGTATCCATTTCCACCATCTTTATTTTGGGAGTGCGCTGGTTGGGGGTTGCCAGGTTCAGTATCATTACATCTTCCTAAGGGGGACATAAAATAGGTGTAAATTTGTCGTGTTCATGGAATTCATTTTACCCATCTTGGGACGGGTATTGTTCTAGTTGTATAAACCAGTTTAAAAAAATATAAGCATTCAAAACTAAGTTTAAAAACAATTATTCTAAGTGGGTATTTTATTTAAAGAAATTTAAAAAAAAAATGCAATAAGGAAACAGAAAATATTTTGATACTTATGTAGAATATATAAATATAGCAGAACCATGCTATTTTTAGATAGCATTTTCAAGTTAAATTTAATTTTTACGATGTGTTTTGTTGAGGGGGGGGGGAGGATATTTAAAAAAAAAACTCCTTATAGGTTTCTAAATAATATTTCAACAAGGTCTGCATTCTGCATAAGTACTAATATTTTTTGTTTTACTAAAATGCCTTTTATTTTTCAAAGTTTCGTTTTATTTATTTATTTTTTTAATTGATTGTCTACGTTATGTATATTTTCAAGTATTTAAAAAAAAAAAAACATTTATTTAGATTATTATTTATTCAATAACTAATTTACTTTTAAAAAAAAGAAAAGAAAAAACTTTTTTCATTTTTGTATCATTCATTTTTATTCATTTCATTTTCATAGAAAGGTTAAGAATTTTTTAGCATTAAGTCTAATTTGAAAATCGTTCATATTTTCATGACATTTTTTGCATTCAAATTTCAAAATTAATAAGAAATATCTTTATGAATTTTCTACCAAAATCCATTAAACATCTAGATGCTGAAATTGATGATGACAAGTCAAGTATTTCATCAGATTTTCACATAGGTTCGTATCTTACCGGCGTTTTCTTGTGCCTCTTTATATATACGTATATACAAAAGTATATATGTATATATACTTTTTTTTAAAACATTATCCCACCCCCACTGCTGGCCAGTTTTATTTGGTAAAAAAAAAAAAAAAAAAAATGGTGATTGTGGCTTGTAGCACTGTATTGTAGACTCAGTCATACCTTAATTGAATTTTTTTTTTTTTTTTTTTTTTTTTGATAGAGACGATTTAAAAAAAAAAAAAAAAAAAGAAGAAATAAATTGAAATTAGCCAAACACATAACCCACTGCTATTTCTGTATGAGGTCACAGGAGTTTTTGTTTTGCTTTTAATATCTTTCCAGTAGCTTATTTAATCTCTTACAATACACTGTCCCACTCTGTAAGAGATGTATTTGGCAATACCATGTTGTCAGTAGGTCAATCATGGCTACTGAGAAGATAACTACTAAGCTTTTGAATGCAGTAGTTGCCAGCTAATCTGTGATTATCAAAGCAAACACTACTGTTGGTTCCATTAATCTTTTTTTGTGGCCTGGCTTAAAAGCTTGAGAGTTATCTCCCTTGTAAGAGTTCTTCAGCCTGCCTGTGAGAATTCTGATATCATGGTATTGAAGTTTCTTTATATATAATAGCTACCACTTCAAAATCTATCACTTTATCTCTGTGTTCCATCGATGTAAGAGTTATTATTTTTGCTTGGGTTGCATATATAGTATTCCTTTTGCTGCTTCAACTCTCAACACTTGTGGTGCGTAGTCTGCACACATAATTTCTTCTATTTTTTTTTTCAATATATTATTAGTAATACAATTGAGATAATTGAGCTTTGATTTACAGAGTAAAATTGTTTATTGAATTTTATGCTGCATGTCTTTTTGTTTATTTTTCGTTTAAAATCCGAATAGTTTCTTTGATGCAAAGGAGAAAATTCGAAATTACATGTTCCTTTGGTTTAACAGTACAGAAAACTATAATGATTGACTTTTACATTTTAAAGTTTAATTCAAGCCAGAGATTACTTTCTAATCGACATTTTAAAGGCTACAAAATTACTTTTGAGTATTGCTGCATTCACAATGTAAACAGATGTTGGAGATTTTGTATCATTTGAACAAACTACTCTTCTCATCCTGTTATTGTGACAGCGTTTCGACCAGTGTAATCGCCGGCCTTCTTCAGACTTGTGCTTAAAATAACATTGAAGATGAGAGCACTAGTCTGAATTGATACAAATAATTAATCCTCGCCAAAGAAATTCTCAAATATTAAATGTGGATTTTTATGCTTTTTAATTTTTTAGATGAGGATTGATAATTTGTATTATTTGGAACATTAAACTACTGTTCTCACTTAAAAATTTTTTTTAATGAACTATATATACTCTGTATTGCCTGCAAGCTTTTACTTTGATTTATTATATTTTTAAAATTATGACATTTTATTTTTTTAAATTATGACATTTTATTTTTTAAAATTATGACATTTTATTTTTTTAAATTATGACATTTTATTTTTTTAAATTATGACATTTTATTTTTTTAAGATTATGACATTTTATTTTTTTAAATCATATTTTTTTAGTTATATTATTTGGTTATTAATTGTTTAATTAAACTAACATTTTATAAAACTATAAGGAATTTTCTTAAGATAACATTGTTTTAATCTTTATAAAATTGTTGGATGCAAATAACTTCTAAATTTTTAAGAATCACAAAGTAAATTCATCCATTTTTTCCAACTATTAACAAAAGATTAAAATGGCTGACTTGTTTACAATAATCTGAAAGGCATTACAATGGTTTTAATTTTGTAATCAGTTTATTTTTATTTTACTTCACACTGTTGAAGTTTTGGTGTCAAATTTTTACGCTTGCCTTTTGGCTAGGAGCAAAGTGCAGTATCTGTTCTAATGTTACACAGTCTATTCTGTTCTCAGTTAGTGATGGCGAGTCATCCTCGACTGAGACAACTTAAATTTTTGTTAGAAACCAGGGTGCTCTGTTTTAGAGAGTTGAATTTTTCCCACATTAAAAGTCGACCTTGTCTAACTTTGCCTTCAAGGGGAAGCAAGTAAGTAGGAATACTTGTTTGAAAAAAAAAAAAAATATATATATATATATATATATATATATATATATATATATATATATATATATATATATATATATATATAAGCATGTTGCATAGCAACAAACATATATACACATAAGAACGGGACTCCAAAGCTATCAGAGCATAAGTCATTGTTGAGATAGCTTTTTTCCTGTTGGGTGAGGTATGCCTTTGGTCCTGTGCAGTTCTAGACGGTCTGCTCTTCCTAGCTTTATTTTGTTCCTTTAAGAGAGAAGTTAGTTTATTGCTAATCGACTTAGGCGCCCCTAATGGGAATGCTGACAAGGTTGCCCAGGCATTTTTTTTCAGGCCAGAGGGCTCTTCCTCTAGGATGCTTGCTTTTTAAACCTCATTTTCCAACCCTTGTGTCACATCATCCTGGTGTGGGTGGAAGATAAATATCATGTCACACAATTGTATTAATATATAATGCTAACTATTTACGAAATCTATCTACTTTGTGTGCATTCAAAATTTAAAAAGTGATTTTGTAGATCAGAAACTGTTGATTAAAAATGATATCTGGCTCAAGTTTTAGCTTGAAAGTCAAGTATTATGCTTTATTTGTGCTCGTAAGCAAAAAGAAGACATGAATTTTTGAACAGGCTCTTTTCGTATCAAACAACTCAAGAATATGTAAAGTTTGCTTTCATTAATTTTGATTTTATTTTATATGGAACAGAATATCAAGATATTTTCTTTGTTTTGTATGGAGGAAATTTAACATATTTACTATTATGAAATGTTTATTTTTTAATTCATGCCTTTTTTTTTTATAGAAAATATTTTTCTTGTCTTAATAAATAATAGCATTTAAAAGAAACAAAAAACAATGTTGTCCAGAGGTTATTAAGTTTTCACTTATATCTGAATGATATCTTATTCAAGTTGAATTTCTTCATACAAACAGGTTATATATGTTATACACTTTTTTTAATGTTTGAATAATGATAAAATAACTTATTTGCATTAAACTATTGTCTATGTTATCCTTTCATCCAAATCTAATTTATTTATGTGAAAATGCAAAAAAAGAAAAAAATAATAATTATATCATTTAAATTACTGTTAAATTTTTAGAAGGTGCAGTTTCCCAGTAAGTTAAACAAAATCATTCTTCAACACTAATTTACAAACAGCTCCTTGCTTAATATTGAATAAGTAATTAACATATATTTTTATAATCTAAAAGTTTATTATTAAAATGATAATAGTATTAATTTTCCAAGAAATTGAATGACAATATTTGAAGGGGCAAGCGGAGTCCATAGGTCAGTTATGGCTACTGAGAAGATAACTATCAAGCTTCTGAATACAGTAGTTGTCAAGTAATCTTTTGCTGGTCCTGAATATGACCTTAAACTATATCCGATGGTGAGGCCCCAGCTTGCAGGCTTTGGGGAGTGTGGAGCCACTCTTTAATTGCCATTGCTCCCAGGTTCACTCTGACCTAGAGTGGTAGTACCTGTTAGGGTCCCAACTATGGGTTAAATAGAAACTGACTTAAAAAATATATATATTCTATTAAAATTTTTTCTTCAAAATCACTGGATTCGGTATTAAATAACCTGAAAAGGGTTGATATGCCGTAAAACAAAAACAAGCAACTAATCTTTTGCTAAACTTAAAAACTTGAATTATCTCCCTTGTAAGAGTTCTTTAACCTTGTTTGTGAATTCTGATATTTATGCGATTAAATGATTCATAGCATTCAGAATTTTACTGATATTGCCTTTGATATCATTTAACCATATTTGAAGGACTTTTATTAAAAGCTTTTTCTCAATCAAATATTTTGAATGGTAAAAACAACAAATACAAGTTTAAAATCTTAGATATGCAATAATTATCTTTTAGAAAAAACTTCTTTTCTATATATATTTTGACGCTTCTATATTATACAAATGGAAAAAATATTGAATTTCAAATTAAACAAATGGTATCTATGTAATTCTCTGTTACTACTTGCAACATGACAATTATCTAGATGCGATTTGTTTTAAAGGAAATTCAAATTTTTTTTTTTTTCGTTTGTGTAATATAGAAGTGCCTATATTTTTTATGCAAGGTTGGAGCAAATTCTTTGAATATTTTTTTATTTTTATCTGAAAAATAGACATGCATCCAGTTTTTTTTTTGTATATTTTTTTATTTTTATTTTAAGTATTTTTTTATTTTTCCAAAAGTTGTTTGAAATAATTAGTTGATGTTTAAAGACCTCTGGCTTTTTTTTTTCTCCAAAATTTTCTATTATTTCAATTAGAGTAAATTATTATTATTTTTTTTTTTTTGTCGATTATTTTTCCATATAATGTTGAGAGTTGAATAGGGTGTTCATTTCTATGAAAGAAGCTGCAATTTCTTGTTGTCTCAAAGCTGCTTTCGAACCCTTCGCCATTAATTTTCTCAACGTGTAGGATCTCAGCTGGTGATAGAGGAGGTGATCTACAGTGGCTGTAGTTACGACCAGAGTGATTTTGAAGGCAGTCCGTATTCCAGGAGGTCTGGTCGCCTACCAGGCCAACCGTTTCCTACCGGGCCCTCTTGGTGGATTGGATACCCCAGTAGGTGCACTGTTTTTAAATGGCATGATTCTTCCTTTCAACTTATTACTTATCACATAGCATTACCATTTTATTACTAAATACCTATGCTATATTGACTCTGACTCTCTCTCTCTCTTTCTACTTTCCTTCTGAGATTAGACCCAACCTTCTTCCTCCCTCTTTTCCTTTTTGGCAACTCTTTACTCTTCCAGCCTTACTTTTATTGCCTATGTTTTTTTTAAATCCATTATTTGCTCCCATACTTACCTTTGCTGAAGCTTGATGCCATGGTTTCTTGTTACCTGTGCTTCCATACACGACTCACAAACCTCAGAAAACAATTGGTTCCATTTTATTTTATTTCTGTTTTTAATTTTGTTTTATTTTTAAATTTAATTTTTAAGTTTGCTGCTATGTTTTTCTTTTATTCATTTTTATTTTTTGTTGATAAAATTTTCTTTTGATTTAAAAAAGAAAAAAAAAAAGATTTTGTTTAAATTTGTTGCTTTATTTTAAAATTACTTTTTCTTTATTACTCCATTCAGCGTTTAAGTTTTTTTGTTTTTTTTTGCTACTTTAAGTAATCAATTGAGCAAAGTTTCCTTAAATTCAATAAATAATTACCTTTGTCTAGCAGAAGGCCGGAAATGGACAAACTGTACAATATGGAAATCACTTCAGTGGACGGATATTGATTACTTATATTGATTATAATAACATAAATTGTTAACTTGTGCACAGGGACGGTATTTTTTGACATCTTTTCTAAAAGAGATAAATTATAAGGAGACTAGTAGAAGAGCAAAAAAAAAAATGTCAAGGTCAAAAACTGGACAACAATATATGTTAGATGAATACATTCCAACTCAGAAAACGATTCTTCCCCCTTTGTCAGAAACGCAACTCATGGAATATGATGTCTAAAAGACAAAATAAGGGAAGCAAGAGTTATGTGGATGCCGAAAGTATACACAAGATCCTCTTTCTTCTCGTCTTCATATTAATAGCTAGTATTAGAAAACAAATATGAAAGGAAGATACTGATGTCTAGTTTGGACTTTACTTCATGTCCTATAGTTTACTTATTTCTTTTTTGTTCATTTTAGTTGATTTCTCATGACTTCATTTCCTAAGTCTCAATTTCAAATCTGTTAAAAAAAAAAAAAAAAAAAAAAATCAAACCTTACTTCCTAACATTCAAAATGATACTAAAATTGAGTAAAAAAAATAATTTAATTTTTTTTTATTTTGCTGTTAATCTTTCATAAAATGTCAATGTTAAGAAAAAGAAAATATTTCATAGAATTTTGAACATTCAAGCTATGTCGTAATAATTCTATTCAAAATGATTTTTTTCTACTGCTAAACATTTATCCATGAATTATACAAAAAAGCATGTCAATTTGAGAAAATCGGTCATTGGCATGGAAAAAAGATTATTATAAAAAAGTATAATTTTTTTTCATCAATATATATATATATATATATATATATATATATGGAGAGAGAGAAGATGATTAAATTATGCAAATTGATAATTACAAATATTTATTGTTCAGAAACAAGGAATACAAAATAAAATTATTTCCTTTAAAATTTGGCTTTTTTTCTTCAGAGGAAAACAGCAAATTTTTTTTTTTATAGAATTACTATAGTTTGAAAAAAAATATATATTCTATCTTGTATATATATGTGCGTACGTGTGTGAGGTTTATTTCATACTGACATTTATATTAAAAGCCTACTTTTTCTATTTAAAAATTATTAAAATGAACTTAATATGCAAGCAATTACATGAAAGTTAACTAATTTGCTTATTCCGTTGAAAAACGAGCTTTGATGAATTACTTATTCATTTTTTATGATTTCTTATTAGATGGTTAGTTTTATTTTATTTTCCACCATTATGCTGAATTCTATTTATGCATAGTTTCTGCATTCTTCATAATTAATTTACAATGAAAACGTTCTAGCACATCGAAGTATATGTGACCTTGTCGGTGTGTGTGCGAAAAGTCTGCCAAACTCTTCGGTCTTCTCTGAATATTTAGTCTATAGAATTGAGATTTGATATATATAGGGTATTTGGACCTGTAGCACACTTTCGATTTTGGTTTTTAGCCGGCAAAAATTGCTGCTAAGGGGTCACAATTGAAGACAAAATAGTTGAAATGGGCAGGATAAGCCGAATAAAACTTTATTCCTGCTGTTAATTTTGCACATGCACAAAATTAAACATTCATAGCTCAGAGATGTTGAATTTTTAACCTTTTGTATCAATCTGTCGGTATCTCTGATGGTAATGATGCTGGAGAGATAAATAACAACATTCTGGTTTCGATTCTAGCAAATGGTACCCAAAACATTTTTTTTTTTTTTTTTTTTTTTTTTTGAAATCATTGTTATATATTGGATAATAATCAAGAGAGAATTGGCTCTATAATAATAAATACAAAATCTGCATCAACTAAAATATCATATTTATGCATTTTTTATGATCACGCAAAGCCAGGCTGTCTGCTAGTATATATTATGTAATGTATTTTTCATTTATCCAGCAGCAAAGATGCTGCTACCGTTTTCTTGGACAATAACCAAAGAAACTATCTCTTGCAGTCAACCAAGGTTAGACAGAAATTGACTTGTTTTCTGACCGTTAACTCTACAGATATTGGTCGTAAAAAATATGTTTTCTAAGATGCCATATTTTGAGTCTACACTCGCCCGAGAAAGCATTACTGGATCAATCAAAAAGATATGACTTTACAATTACAGTCATATTTTTTTTTTTTATTATTATTATTTATTTTTAAATAGTTACATTTTTTTTTTGTTTTAGTGGGTGGGTGGTTCTCTTCTAAATCATTGTGCATTTTCATAACAAGTAGTTTCGTATTCTGTATTGTCTCTTTCTATATTGCCAAAGGGAGACAGCAAGAAAAGTAGTAATACTGTATTTTAATTTCTTGAACTACTGTTTTCATCTTTCACAAATTTTTGGATGGTGAAACTCCTGACCGTCTTCAGGTATATCTTGTAAAACTCGTGAATCTTTGTCAAACACAGAGATTGTATGAAATTTCAAACATAACTGTGTGTAGCTGGTCCTCGTGATGCCAACCATGACCAGATAGAAGTCTTTAGTTATTCATAATTGTATTCTTAGAATTGAACCTTCAACCTCCAAAATACTGTCACTTGGAACTGATTATTGCTTAGCACTTATATCTGTTGTGCTTATTAATACAAATTTTCAATCTTTATTTGAAAAATTCAGAAATCTAGTGTCTTGTTTATTGTAGCAAAAAAAAGAAAATAAAACTAGCTGAAGTATCTGTCTTTGCTGACTTATTTAATTAAAATAAAAATGATCAACAAGATTACAATTTAATATATTTTTTTTAACCATTTTTATTTAAAAAAACAGCAAAAAAAATTTATGTTTATGCTGATGATTGATATCGGTTAGGAAATAACTGGAACACTATAGCAAAAAAAAAAAAAAAATAAAAAAATATTCTGGGTGAGATTTGAACCCACAATGGCATAAAATATGTATGTAAGTTGAAGGTAAAGTCTTTATCCACAAGGCCACCGAGCTAATGAATTTGTCTTTTTAACCTACTTAAATGGGTTCAGAGTAAGGACTTAAAAAAAAAAATATCCATATGTAATATAGTACGCCTGGTTACAGGGCCCACACGTTGCAGACTTGATTGCAAAGGAGACAAATTATAGGAAAGAGGAAAGCTCTCCTGTTTTGTTTTTTTTAACAATGACATTCTCTCGCTATGTGTGACTTCTCGTTACGGCTGTGATGTCACCCACGTCTCTAACGTGATCGTCTTTGACGCCTGTCCTCTCGGACATCTCTGTCTGTTGCACACATTTTTTTTATATTCTCAGAAACCAAATTTTAAGCATTTAATAAAAAATTATATAACATTATTCAGCTTTCTAAATTTTTAAATTTAATGTTTTTAAAAATATGACTAAATTTCTTTATTAAAAAACAATCAAACCAATTTAAAAAAAAAATAACAATAGTTAATTAATAAGATGTCCTTTTTAAAAACTAATATGCAAATTAACTTGTCACTGATATCACATATGCATAAGTAGTATATAAAAAAAGATAGTTCGTCTATTGTTTTGACTTTATCATTAGTGTATAAATCAGCTCGACTTTCACATTTCTTCATTCAAAGATATATGAGAGATAACAGGGTTTATTTGTGTTTAAAAATGATACACGGAACTCACTTATTATAATGAAAAACAAATTTACAATAAGTGTATAGATCTTATCACATCGACAGAACTGGTCTAGGTAAAGTGGAGACTGGCCGCATGTCACAACTGGTTCGAACAAATAGAAATGATTTAGTTGCTAAGGTGGTCAAATCAAAATGGTGGAAAAGAGGAACTGAATTTCTGAGTTAGACCTTTGTGACCATGTGACCAACTCAACCAATGGTTGACTGCATTCATGGTCATGTGATCTAGAACTCACCATATTAGGAAACCCAGTCTCAACACTGTTATAGATGTCAGCTATGCTATTTCTTTCTGTTTGTGACTACCATAAAACTGGCCTGGTCACTGAAAATGACGTCACACAAATTGTCAGTATCTTTTTATGTTTGTGAATCTTTTTTTATGATAATTTTCTTGTTTTCAATATTATGTAATTTTCAAAATATGACAAAATTAGTATCATAAAACACTCAAATATAAAAATAGTGACCGTTGTTTTGTACAGGTGTCATCCATTGCATAAACATGTTGATATCACTTTTATTGTAAATTGAATTTTTTTTTCTACAAGGATCATTCAGTTATGAACATTTTTGTCGTCATCTTGGATCTTTATATATAAACATATCTTTGTATTGGCAAATTGAAGTTGCAGAATGAAATATATTAAGAAATAAAATTTGAATACCATTAATTTAAAAAAATATATATATTTCTGATAATTGTTATAAAAAATATGAATTCTTTTTATGGAACCTTTCATTTGCATGTGACTAATTTGCAAGTTTTCAGTTTTAATACGTGCATACAATGAAAAGCATGGAATGTTTATTAAAAGTAGTTTTTTTTTATCATAAGTTTGAAGAAGAAATTATCAAAACAGTAAACCAGAAGAACAGGTGACTCTAAGTTCGCATCAAATGGTGCCAGATAAAAAATTATTCTATTTTTCTCTTAGAAAAAAAAAAAAAAAAAAAAAAAAAAAAAATTCATGAAGTAATATATTCCTTATAATGCTGAAAACAAATTGAAAACAGTGAAATAATGTTTTATTTATTACTTTATGCAAAAAATAAATAAAATGTCATTTTCTTTTATCTGACACTGTTTGTTGCAGACTTTGAGTCACCTGTTTTTCTGATTCACCATTGAAACTCATTTGGAAATTGATTTCATGGATCCATTTCAAAGGGAAATATTTTGGATGTAAAAAGAGAGAGAGAGAAAAAAATACTTATGTGAGTGTTTAAGAAGGCTGATAGCAATGCTTGATACCGGGATGATAACGTGAAGTGACGTATGAACAAAAATAGATGACCAAAGACAACATTTAAAATTACAAATCTCCATATATGTATTTTTCAAATCATCTGTTACATATAACTCATTAATTGTGGAATTACTGTTCAATATAATCAACATGGTATAATGTCTTTGATAATTTGGAGAGTGGACCACTTCTTTTCAAAAAGAAAACAAACCAAAAGTGTGTCATAAAAGCAAAATAACTAATACAAATCAAAGATAACTATTACATAAACGAATAACAAGAGAGCAGTGAATTTAATTTAATTTTATTTAACTAGCAGACCCCGTTTCTAGGCATTGCCTGAAGATATATTAAAAAATAAAATGTTAAGTAAAGAAAAATCTTTTTAAATATTCTTTGTGAATTGTTTAGTACTTGTGTACTGCTGGAAATATGTCACAAAGCTAGAACAGATTCAGTAAGAGAATCCGCTCTCCCAAAAAGATAAACTATGATTCTCTAGGGCATCATCATATGTGATTCACGTAAAATAGTTACTGTGGATAAACTGCTAAAATTTTTTAACACCGATGTTATGAAATAATTGAAAGCGGAAAGATATGATTGGTTTGCTAGGTATTTATTACTCAGGGCATATAATTAAGCAAAAATAAATGAAATTTATCGACAGAATTGTTTTACCGAAACAAATGAAAATATTATCTGATGCAATAAAATGCATGTATTTCTGAAAAAAAAAAAGCTGGTCTTACTAGTAACATAGTTTGACGATATTGGATTTATATGTGACGTCTGTGTTTGCCAACCTATAACATTTTTTCTGGAGGGGAATAATTTTACCTATTTTATTATATACTAGCAGGGGTACCTGGCATTGCCCGGATCTGGAGAGGTTTTATAGTAAGGGTAGCAATAGAGCCCTAAAAAAATGTTTCAAAAAAAAAAAAATTAATCAACTCCCTAAAAAAAAAAAATGAAAATAGCAGCGAGTATCCGTGTAAGTGCAAAAAAAAAAAAAAATTAGTAAGCAGGCAGGCTCGAACCTGTAACGCTAAGAGAAAAAGGAAGTGAAGAAAATGTGAACGGTTTAGTCACTGTGCCCACTGCAACAAACGATGTTGGCAGAGTTTGAAATAAGGCTAGTCATTGCAAGGTGTATAATAATTTTGCAAAAATGTCAACGGAAAAAGTGACTCCTCCTTATAAAAAAAACAGCGCAGTTGAAGGTGGAAGAATGAATGTTTTTGCCCAATGTTTGGATATTTGTCATCTGAGAGACTGAGCTTTCAAACCAATTTTGTGAGTGTTGATCGTCTGTGTCAAAAGTTTTAGTGAGACATACAAACATACACACACACTAACAGATATTTGAGATTTATATTATAGAAGACTAGTAGGGTACCTGGCGTTGCCCGAGTGTGTAGAGGTGGTGTAGTAAGGAACTCCCGGGGGGGGGGGGTAAAAAAGTGGTAGTAGCATGGAGGAGGGATCAAATCAACAGGGGGCAGCTTGAGGGGAGAGAGATATTAAAAAAAAATAAATAAATGGTAGTAGGCAGGCAGGCTCGAACACATAACGCGAAAGAGGAAAAGGTGAAAATAACGTCAGCTGATGCATCCATAGTACAACTGGAAGTTGTAAGCGTTGGAATTAAGGGTAGTTAATCGAAAAGAAACGATAACTTGCAAAAATGCTGAAAAAAAAAAAAAAAGTGACCCATCCTTGTAAAAAAAACGTCTGAGTTGAGGGTGAAGGAATTAATGTTTTTGGCCAATTTTTCGATATTTGTTGTCAGAGACGTTGAGCTTCAAAATGATACTGATCTCGTCAGGATCCATCATGTGTGTCAAAAGTTTTTGACTGACATACAGACACACACCCAGTTTGCCATTTATATTATAGACTAGCAAGGGTACCGAAGGGGTGTAAAAAAAAAACAGTGGTAGTAGCAGGGGGGGGATCAAAATAACAGTAGACAGCCCAGATGGAAATAGGTGTTAAAAAAAAGTGGTAGTAGGCAGGCTCGAACCCTTAACGCGAAGGAGGAACAAAAACCTAATATCTTAGTTGATGTCTCCATTGTGCAAGTAGAAGTCAATCCACTGGAAATGATGACTTGTGAAGATGTCGACGAAAAAGCGACCCCCCCCCCCTCCCTCTTGTACAAAACTGCCCAGTTGAGTGTGGAGCATGAATACTTTTGGCCAATTTTTTGATATTTGTCATCCGAAGGATTGAGCTTTAAAAAAAAAAAATAAATAAAAATATATGTAGGAGGATGTTAACCTGACGTCATCATCCTCCCCTTACGGAAATATACATGTGACTGGGGAGCGCTTGTGAATTTAATATTCCATTTACAAATTTTTGAGGCAATTTTTACAATTTTCTAAAAGACAAAACTCTGATGATAAAACTATGGATAAGACAATCTTTTTTTTATTTGTTATATAATTGAAAAGGTGATTTAAAGTTATAATCTTTTTAATCATTAACTATGATAATGCGTTAGAAAATCAGTTAACTATGTTTTTGAAAGGCTAGGGTTCTATCATTGAAATCTGTCTTGGCTTTGTGCCATCTTTCTACCAGGCAACGCCTGTACACGGGTCCTGCTAGTTTGTTATATCATTAAAAAGGTGAGACGAAGTTATCCTTATTGTCTTTGAGAAATTGTCTTTTCAAACCGTTTTTACCCCATATTTCTTCCCAATAATTAATTCTGGATTTAATGATGCAAGAAATTTTTAACTTCTGAAAAAGTATCGGTCCCGTGTGTGTGTGTATTGAATTAAAATTTTGACTGGTTGTAGTTTAAAGATATTTTCAAAACCTCGGCAAAAATATCTAATGACAAGATGTTGGGAAAATATTCTAATCTTAATTTTAATACTAGAAAATCTTAGTCACAAGATTAATACTTTTTTTATATTTGATGAAAGTCTAGAATTTAAAATTAAATCTGTTATGATGGTTGTCTATGACATCATTGTTGTAAGCATTATTCGATATAATATCTGTTTAATGAATGTTAGTACCAGTTCAAGTCACTAATATGTAAAAGTTGAATTGACATCATTTGCTTTGAATTATCTTCGTCCAGGTTGTTCTGACACTTTTTAGTCAGTTTTTTTTTAAATTTTTTTGTTTTAATATGCATCTAAGCATTTCTGTAAGGTCAGTCTGTCACAATAAGTTTGAATAGTATTTTCTCAGTTCTTTAATGGTCTGTCATACTTTCATATATATTTTATTAAATATTACAGATGTATATATTTTATTAAATATTACAGATGTATATATTTTATTAAATATTACAGATGTATATATTTTATTAAATATTACAGATGTATATATTTTATTAAATATTACAGATGTATATATTTTATTAAATATTGCAGATGTATATATTTTATTAAATATTACAGATGTATATATTTTATTAAATAATACAGATGTATATATTTCATTAAATATTACAGATGTATATATTTCATTAAATAATACAGATATATATATATTTTATTAAATAATACAGATATATATATATTTTATTAAATAATACAGATATATATATATTTTATTAAATAATACAGATATATATATATTTTATTAAATAATACAGATATATATATATTTTATTAAATAATACAGATATATATATATTTTATTAAATAATACAGATATATATATATATTATTAAATAATACAGATATATATATATATTTTATTAAATAATACAGATATATATATATATTATTAAATAATACAGATATATATATATATTTTATTAAATAATACAGATATATATATATATTTTATTAAATAATACAGATATATATATATATTTTATTAAATAATACAGATATATATATATATTTTATTAAATAATACAGATATATATATATATTTTATTAAATAATACAGATATATATATATATTTTATTAAATAATACAGATATATATATATATTTTATTAAATAATACAGATATATATATATATTTTATTAAATAATACAGATATATATATATATATATTTTATTAAATAATACAGATATATATATATATATATTTTATTAAATAATACAGATATATATATATATATATATATATATATATATATATATATATATATTATTAAATAATACAGATATATATATACTGTTAAATATTACAGATATATTGTTGCCCTGGTATTTTGGAGGTGTGTGTTGAGCAAAAAAAAAAAAAGTGGTAGTAGGAAGGTAGACTCGAACCCGTACCATGAAGGAGGAAAAGAATGGGGAAAAGACGTGACGTCTTTGCTGTTACAACCACCACCAAACCATAAGTCACGTAGGTTTAAATTAAGGCTAGACAATCGAAAAGAGGGGATGACTTTCGAAAATATCGGTGAAAAAAGCGACCCTTTCCTGTAGAAAAGTGCCCAGTTGAAGGTGAAGAAATTAATGTTTTTAAGCTTTAAAACTATACTGATCTTGTGAAAATCCATCGCCTCTGTTGAAGGTTTTAAACAGACATGCAAACATACATACATTTTGGTAGCTCAGATTTTCGACCCAAACTGATTAAAAAGTTTGTCCTATCTCTGAATACTCTTTATGTAAAATTTCAAATGTTTGGATCAGAAATTGTCTGAGTAATTTGGTAGAGACCGAAGAGGTCAAATTTTTTTAAAAACTTTGACCCCTATTATGACCCCTTAAAATGTATTGTTTTGGGCTCAAATCAACTTATTAAGTTAGATTCATGTCCAAGGAACCTATATCTAAAATTTCAATTGTTTATACCCAAAATTGGCAGAGGAGTTTGGTAGAGTTTTCAAAGGTCAAATCATTAAACTTTGACCCCTTAACAGCCAAACTTTTTACCGAAAACGGATTACAGAGATTTCCCCAAATCTTAGTACCCTGTATATCAAATTTCGAGTCTGTAGACTGAAAATTGACAGAGTTATTGTGTAGGGAAATATACACAGACAAACAGACACACACACACACACACACACACACACACACACACACACACACACACACACACACGCTTTCACTTTTATAGATATATATATATAATACAAACGGAAGGACAGTTTGGATTTTAGAAATGTTCAGGTACATCTAGTGGGGGTGATATCATACTCAAGTTTGAAATAGCATTTTTATTCTGAAGATTAGCTGGTCAGATTTGAAGAATGTGTTCTTGTTTCTAATTGTATTTTCTCAACTCGTTTTTGCATCTATGATCTTTAACAGTTTTAGCTTTGTCTTCAGAATCTTACTGATTGTGAAATAAATTCTCAGAGAAAAATACTTTTCTTTTTCTAATGCTTTGTCTTGTAAATCATTTAGATCATTTTGTTTGTTTTTAATGACGGAGGCGCAGTCTAATATTCATACTTTTCAGTCACCATCTCTTACTTGATAAACCTGTTTCAAATTTAATGAATGTATATATAAACACACACTCACAGAATATACAGAATGATTGAAAAGTCACTCGCTATTTTATAAAAAAAAATGTAATTTATTTATGAATTACATTTTTTTTTTTTTTTACTTAAAAAAAAAAATGAATATGAGAGCAGTATAGATAATGTGAAATTTTATTTAAAATGCAACATGGCCACAATCATTCGCCTTTATTTTCTCAAAGCTGCTCAAGAATTGCATCAGTTGATAAAACCGTTTCAAATTTAATGAATGTATATACTCTCACAGAATATACAGAATGATCGATGGGTCACTCGCTATTTAAAAAAATTGTCATTTATTTATGATTTAAATTTTTTTTTTTTTTTTTTTTTTTTTTTACAAAAAAAAAAATGAATATGAGAGCAGTATACATAATGTGAGATTTTATTTAAAATTCAACATGGCCACCACCATCTGCCTTTATTTTCTCAAAGCTGCTTGAGAATTGCATCAGTTGATCTTGATAGAAATTCTTGTGGGATAGCAGTCTTTAGTCAGCAATTCACTTTGCTGGGAGATGGTTAGCTCAACGTTGTATAACTACATATTTACCGATCCAAGCGATTTCCTGTTTTGAAAGTCGTCTGCACTAAACGGTGTACCTTAATCTGAAAACCTTGATGAAAACATGTTAACACATTTCAATATTTGAAAACTTATCATTTTCATTGAAATATGTTTATTTGCAGAATCTTTTTGAAAATATATTTAAAAAATAAATGCGTATTTACAGAAATAATTAATACAGATATCAAAATGTTTTTTTTTTTATTATAATATAAACTAGCGGGACCTGTGGAAATTCCACAGGGAACTCATTCATATGTAATATATTGATGTTGGCATTCTGTAGATGTTCAGTGTAAATGGAGATGCGCTGATATTATTGTAGCTTTTTTGTTAAAACTGCAAAAGTATTTATCTAAGCTAGCACGAACGCCTGGCAAAGCCTGGGTGTAAAGTATACTTAAATATGATATTCTAATTCTTGCAGATTTTGTATATATTATGGAGTTAATGTTCTATCGATTTTTATCTGTAATATAAATCTCACCTGTCTGTTTAAATGTATATATGTTTGTATGTCTGCCTAAAACTGTCGACAGAGGAAACGGATTTTCATGAGATCAGTATTATTTTGAAGCTCGAACCTTCACACGACAAATATTGAAAAATTGGCCAAAAGTATTAAATCCTTAACCTTCAACTGAGCACTTCTTTTTTCGCCGATATTTTCGAAAGTCATCCCCTCTTTTCAATTGTCTAGCCTTAATTTAAACCTATGTCACTTCCAGTTTGGCGATGGACACAACAGCAAAGACATTACATTTTTTTTTGTTTTTTCACATTCTTTTCACGATACAGGTTCGAGCCTGCCTGCCTGCCTGCCTACTACCACTCTTTTTTTTTTATTAGCTCAACACACACCTCTAAACAGCCAGGCACCCAGGCTAGTATATTATAAAGATGCGATTTCAAAAATAAAAAATATATATCCATATGACTTGGGTGCATTAGCTTGAATCGAAACCAAAATAAAACTTTATGAAAAAAAAAAAAAAAAATATATATATATATATATATATATATATATATATATATATATATATATATATATAGCTTGAGTTCCTTCAACCATAATCGAAACTGAAACCAAAACTTGTGAAGAATTTTTGATAAAATTATTTATAAAAAAAAATAGATGACTTAAGTGCCATCAGCTATAATTGAAATCGAAAACAAACTTTATGAATGAAGAATTCTTGGTAAAATTATTTTATGACAACAAATGGAAGTACATAACAATTAAATGACCTGCATGTAAGCGTGACACAGAAAATAACACACACGCTATCGTATTGATATATAGATTTTAATATAAATTTAAATAAATGAAAAAAAAAAAACTACTTTTGTTCAAATATAAATAATGATAATACGATGAATCAACTTGATGGTATTGCTTAAAAAAATGGTTTCATTTGGATCCTCAACAGTTTTATCCATAATGTAAACTCGAGGGAACATAATATACCGAGGTCTTCGGATTACATTACACCATTTAGTACGGAAGACTTTCAAAATGAAAAGTTGTTTGGATTGATAAATTTGTTGCTATACCTTTTTAAAATTTTAAAAACAGATAATTTCTTTCAAGTTAAGTAGAAAAAAATGAATCATAATACTGGAAATTTTAATGATTTCCAAAAATGACTATATTTTAAACAATTCTAAATCACAATGGAAATAAACGTTTCTTGGTTATTAATTAATAATAGGTTCAAATGAACGGTTATGCATATATTATCATAGCATTGATGAGTTCGAAACTGTTGAGGAATAGAAAATAATTTCTTGCTTTAATTAAAGTTTGAATGTAAAAGTAAAATATTTGTGTCACAATCAAAGGGAAATATATATATATTTTTTTACTGTGCCTCTGTTGTACCAAAGAACTGATCCATGTACTTCTCACACACTCCTTTCTATATATCTCTCTCTATTTATCTATACTTATCTGTCTTTCTCTGTTTCCCTCTTTTCTATTTCTTTTCTAATATAAATATTTTCTTTATGAAGAGGGTCGGGAGGATGGGCTATCTCAGAAAGCATCTCTTGCTACTTAAACTTTCTTTTTCTTTTGATTTCTTTTGCAATTCACCACAGACTTTTTTTTACTTTCTCTCTCTCTTCGCTTTTCTATCTTGATAAACATGGCTGTGTTTATCGAACTCGAATCATGCCTACAAATTTTTATTGTCGTCTCTTTATTTTTTTTTTTTCATGCATATACATATATGTATATACATATATATATGATTCTTGGTACATGATTGGGAATTAGGTTCCATATATACCTGTCATTGGAATCTAGAATCTATGCATGGTTATTAAGTTTTGGGAGTCTTATCGTTATTATTATTATTATTTTTTTTTTTTTTTAAGGGGTGTTCAATATTTAATTTTTAGGGATGTTTTGATTATTTAATATTTTTAGGGGTGTTTTGATTATTTAATATTTTTAGGGTTTTTTTGATTATTTAATATTTTTAGGGGTGTTTTGATTATTTAAAATTTTAGGGATGTTTTGATTATTTAATATTTTTAGGGGTGTTTTGATTTAATATTTTTAGGGGTGTTTTGATTTAATATTTTTAGGGGTGTTTTGATTTAATATTTTTAGGGGTGTTTTGATTTAATATTTTTAAGGGTGTTTTGATTTAATATTTTTAAGGGTGTTTTGATTTAATATTTTTAAGGGTGTTTTGATTTAATATTTTTAAGGGTGTTTTGGTTATTTAATATTTTTAGGGGTGTTTTGGTGATTTAATATTTTTAGGGGTATTTTTTAAAATATTTTTAGGGATGTTTTGATTATTATTTTTAGGGGTGTTTCGATTTAATATTTTTAGTGATGTTTTAATTAACATTTTATGGGGCGTTTTCATAATTAATATTTTTAGGGGCGTTTTCATAATTAACATATTTGGGGATGTTTTCAGAATTATTTTTGGAGTGTATTTTCATTATTTAATGTTTTAATGTTTTGGGTGTGTTTTCATTATTTAATGTTTTGGGTGTGTTTTCATTATTTAATGTTTTGGGTGTGTTTTCATTATTTAATGTTTTGGGGGTGTTTTCATTATTTAATGTTTTGGGGGTGTTTTCATTATTTAATGTTTTGGGTGTGTTTTCATTATTTAATGTTTTGGGGGTGTTTTCATAATATTTTTTGGGATGTTTTCATAATTAATATTTTTAGGTGTGTTTTCATTATTTAATGTTTTGGAATGATCTTATTTAATTTTGGGGATGATTTCATTAATTTTTTTGTCATTATTTGTATTTTATATATAGGAAAAAATATTCAAATTCATGTGCTAAAAAAAATTGTTCATCTAACAGCATTTTAAGAACTTGCTTTGAAATGCATGGACAAGAATGAAATAAAAAATAATCCAGTACATGTTTATGAATAGAGATCACAAGATTTATTTTGCAATTAAAAGCAAAAAAGTTCAATAAAAAAATACAGGTTACTGTTTATTACCATATTTATGAAACAATTATCAAAAAGAAAATGTTATTGCAAAATGGAGACCAACTTTATAGCAAGCGTGATTAGAATTAATAATTCCTAAGTAAAAACGAATTTGCGGTAGAATGTCTCCATTTGACTAATGAATGAATGAAAATAAATTAAACATTTCTTTTTTCAGATAATTGTAATCTAAAGGTAATAATTGACAATAATTTGCATTTTTTTAAATACGTGTTAAAAATTGTAAAAAAAAAAATATTTAAAAAAATGGTTGCCTCAAGTTCTAAGGTTCCATTCTATTTCTGTTACAAAACTTTAAAAAAAAATTACGTTTTTTTTTTCTTTGAAATTTGTAACTGTTTTCAATTAGAAATTTTTATTAAAAAAAATATTACTGTAAATTATGCTTCAGATTGTACTCCATCACGATTTTATATTGTGTATAGTTAAAACAATTTTGTACATTTTTATAGGATTTTTATCAATCAACATAATTTTAAATTCAATTTTATTTCTTTTATTGATTTTTAATTGAATCTCTATTTTAAAATTATTCGAGTAGAAATTGATAAATAGATGAAAAATATGTACTGGAATATTTGAATTTTTTTATGGATAAAAACGGAGAAATGTTTTTTTTTTGTTGTTTATGTTTTTTATGGCATGCAAGCTAACAAGTGAGCATTTTGTCTTGTATTGTCTTTAAAATTCTTTTCTTTTTCCAGGGAAAAATATCATGTTTATGTAAAATGGTTTGTTTTTCTTTTCGATTCATTCTGTAAAAATATATTTATTTTTATGTGACATTATATAAAACAAAAGTGAATAACCAGATGAAGATGTTACTTTTAAGTCGGATACACAATTCAGCAGGAGGGGGATTTCATTGGCACCCTGCCTTCATCCAACTAGCAAGTTTCTTGCCCCTGGGCTGAATTGCATATCTGTCTTGAAACTAAAGGTTGCATATGACTAGTCAGTTTTTATTTATTTATATTTTTTTTTGTATAGTTCCAACTAAAAATTAATATTGCTCTTACATATGTAATTGATTTGTTCGTGTGTGTTTCTTCTATTAAACTACATGTCGTTTTCATTGTACGAGTTAAATGTTATTTTTTAAAAGAAATTTCAAGTTAAAAATATAATTTTTTTGTCAGTGAAGTTATTTTTGTTTGCTGGATTTTTTTTTTTTTCATGTCTGTTCCAGGTATGTAACTCTGCATGAATTTTATTACTCAAGATAAAAAAAAAATGTGTAATAATAATAATAATAATATATATACATACATGTTTTGTGTTCACTTGATACCATTCCTCTAATTACTATTTTATCATTTAAAAATTGTTCTGTAATATAAATCCAATCTGGCCAACATGGCATTTTTTCAAAAGCCAAATTATTGTAATTTTTCATTATTTTTCATTTGTGTCTTTCTATAATTAAGTAAAGTAGCATTATGTTAGCAGGGTTTTATTTACATTGCAAGTGAAACAGTCGCATTTGCAAGTGATTTTTTTTTTTTTTTTTTTTTTTTTTTTTAAGTGGCGATGAGAAATAATAAAACGTTTATCTTTTGGCGATTGTTTTTTTTTTTTTTTTTTTAACGACAATCTTCCAAAGCTCATTACTGAATGAAAAATGTCTTTTCAATCCTTATTTTTTTTAAAACTAAAAACGAGCAAAATAAAATTATTTAAACAATAAAAGAATATACTTTTTTTTTTTTTTTTTTTTTAATGACGGTTGTTTAAAAAAATCCTGAAGAAATTCAAATGTTTATATTTTTAAATTTCAACATACAATTTGGTGCATATTTAAAATTACTTATTTAAAAAAAAAATTAAAGAAAAATCTTTGATATACATCACAAAACGAAGATGTCATATTCCAAAAATCATGTGAGTTTGGCAATAGTAACTTTTTTATTTAGTTAGTAAACGTAAATATTTAGTTGTTAAAAGTCAACTAAAGATAAATTTGGCTGTACAGCCCTGGTTATATATATATATATATATATATATATATATATATATATATATATATATATATATATATATAAGTAGGTTGTTTAAGTTTAAAACATAAGAAAAACAATAATTAAAAAAAAAAAAAAACCTTGCTTGAATAGTCATCTCCCTTGATTCACAAACGCAACAAGTATTTCAAACATCAACTGATTTATTTTAACGTTCTCCTAACGTCATTTTTTGTTCTATATTTCGCGGTATCACGTGGCAAACTCTGCGGCTACTTTTCCAATTTTGAACACTCTTCCGCTGTCTTCTCTTGAAAATGGACTAATAAGTCTGAAATATATTGAGATTTATATCACCATTGAATACAACAGAAAAAAAAATTACTGTTGTTTAGAGTTAAAATTTGTGTGAAAAAGAAAAAACAAACAACAAAAAAAAGAACTTTATTTCTTTTGTTTGCATTTAATTTTACTCTATAAAAAAAAAAAAAACCTCGCATTGTTCTTGGCTTTTAATTTTACCTTATAATATATATATATATATATATATATATACATACATATATACATACATATATATATATATACATATATATATATATATATATATATATATATATATATATATATATATGCATATATATATATACATATATATATATATATATATCAATCTCTTGTCTGTTCATTCCACTTTTCCAGAAACTACTGGACCAATCTGACTTTAATTTTTTAGAACCTTTATGATAAAGTGCAGCAAACTAAGTATTATGGTATCCGTTTGATGCTTAGTTAAAGCTTAACAGTGATTAGTCACCAGAATATCACATTTACTCTAGAAATTTTCTTAGAAACTACTGGGTCGATATGACTGAAATTTTGTATGAACTTTTGTTATGATGAGATGTAGAGAACTAAGTATTTTATTGTATTTGTTCGATGCACAGTTAATTAATAGGAATTAGTATTTAATGAAAAATGAACACAAATTTAACCATATTCAAACATCAGTTTGGCATAAAGCACTTATTCATTAAATCGGCAAAAGGACTTGTTTCGTCTCTTTATTTATCTTCAGAAAGCCTGGTCAATCACAAAATAAAATCCACCAGAATGCATTAACCATTTTAATTTTTTGTTAATATTTGAGACAGAGTATTTAATTTATGATTCCTCAAATTTTGAAAGCCCTCAAACTGTTGGATAGAAACTAATTATTGTAAAAAAAATGTTAGGAAATGTTTAACATACATGAAAAGATTGAAAGTTTTGGTAACTATTTGGATCCAACAGTTTTATCAAGAGTAAAACAATATTATCATAACAAACTTGATTATACTTTCATAAAAATCTGGTTAAATTAATAATTTCATTATTAACCAATCTATATATATATCTATCAAAGAAAACAATTGATTTCAAAGCACAAACATATATATAAAAGTGAAATTGTCTGTGTGTCTACATTTTCCTACCAAATTACTCTGTTAATTTTCAGTCTACAGATTCGAGATTTGACATAAGGGGTATTGAGATTTGGGAAAACATTTTTAATAGGTTTTCAGCCAGAAATTTGGCTTTCAAGAGGTCAAAGTCAATTTTAGGTCTAAACATTTGAAATTTTAGATGTAGGTTCCTTGGACATGGGTCCAACTTTTTAACTTGATTTGAGCCCAAAACAAATGTTAAGGGGTCAAAATTAAAAAAAACAAATTTGACCTCTCAGTCAATTTGAAATTTTACATAAAGTGTATTCAGACATAGGGTAAGCTTTGTAATTGTTTTTTGGCCGAAAATTTAGCTACCAAAGGGTCAAATTTGACCTTTGTGGTTTCTAGCAAACTATTCAGCAAATTTTGGGTGTAAACATGTGAAATTTTACATAAAGGGTATTCAGATATGCAGCAAGGTTTTTAATCAGTTTTGGGGTGAAAATCTGGCTGTGAAGAGGTCAATGTTGAAAGAGTTGACCTTTGTAGACTTTAGCGACAATTTTGGGTCTGAAAACTTGAAAATTTAGATGCAGGTTACCTGGACATGATTCAAACTTTTCAATATATATATATATATATATATATATATATATATATATATATATATATTAACAGTACATAGGGCCCGAGCAAAGCTGGCCAGAACTGCTAGTAAGTAATAATCAAATTTATATTTAAAAATTCTATTTAAAAAAAAAAAAAAAAGGGTAAAGTGAGAAAAAGACTCAAATAATAAAAAAACGTATACAGCAAAATTGGCTACTGAAACAGTAGCAGAAATACGCTATGAAGCAAATGATCACCAGGAGATGTTGTTTGAAAGAAATGGCTTACCTTTTAAATTTATATATAGTGTTTATCGGCTGCTTTCATTGGTGGGGTATTTAATTTCAGCTTCCAGAAAACATCAGGTAATTTTTTTTTCTATTATATAAAGAGCAGTTGTCGGTGATTGCATATATCCAGCTAAAGCTTAAAAAATACACAACAACCTCCTACAAAGTTAGTATTCTTTTAATCAGTTTAACCCGAGAAAAATAATATCAAAAATTTAGAAAAGAGATGATTCAATTTTTGGGAGAGCGGTGAGTGGGTGGGGGGGGGATGGCCGTTTTTATGTATGATTGAATGTTATCAAGAGTTAAACACGATTTTAAATGTTATATAAAAATTAATTAGTGTTTTTTCAATTTGAGAGACACTAACTCTGGATTTAATTTATTATTTCTTAACTAGTATCATTTCTCTACAAAGATAGAGATAGAAAGAAAGAAGAGCTCTGAAAGCCTAATTCTTTTTTTTTTTTTTTTTATTCCACTTCTAAAAAAAAAAGAAATTTTTTTTTCTAGGGAGAATGATAAATTAACACTATTTAACATTTATTTAATTTTTTTTAATTACCCGAGGCAACACCGGGTAGCCTTGCTAATCAATGATGTAACAGGCCATTGTTTGTGTGTATGTCAGCTAAAAATCGAAAACTACAAAACAAAGTTGGTATATTCTTGATTAGTATTGACCTGGATGAATAATATCTAAAATTTAGAAAAAAATTATTCATTCATTGGGAGTCAACTGGGCCAAGTTTCGTCGGGGGGGGGGGTCAGTTTTCAGTGTTGGTATGTATTAATTTGGAAAGCTGATTTATTACTCTACGAATGTATTATAGAAAGAGTTTCTCTCTCTCTCTCTCTCTCTCTCTCTCTCTCTCTCTCTCTCTCTCTCTCTCTCTCTCTCTCGAGGAATGGGCTGGGCGGAGGAGGCAGAGAGGATTGGGAGAGGAGAAAAGTGAGAAAGCTAGACATCTGTCTATAGAGATAGAAATTTTAATAGACACATGGTTCACTTTCAAAAATGAAAGTGAAAGGACTCTCAGCCAATGCTAGTTATAAGTGCACCTAATATATATTAACATTTAAATACTTTGTGTTGGAACGAATTTTTTTTTTTCCAAATTTATTAGTTTTATTAAATTCAAGTTCACAATAAAATATTGTACCTAATTTCTAATTAAGTTCAAAATCTGATAATTCAGCAATTACACTAAAGAAATCAAAGAAATTTCTTGATTATATATATATATATATATATATATAATATATATATATATATATATATATTAATTTCATGTTTAAGCATTTGATAGCTGAATTAATTCTCTTGAGTGGATTTAGAAGATTAAGCTCAATCCAGCAAGTGGTGGGGTGGAGGTGGGGCTGAACCTGTACACATTTTTTTTTTTTTTTATCCGCTCACATTCGTTAGAAGGATAAAAAACAAAACAAATGTTAATGGTGAATATTCAGCCAATAAGGATTGTGAATCATTTGATATCTATAACTATTTTTTGTTTTTGTTTTTATTAAGACGTGTTCGTTACAGACGTCATCAGTTGCCAAATCTGTTGTACTGTTATTTAAACGCTGACTCTACCACGTCGATAGGTGGATGAACATGGTAGGATATGAAGATAGGAAGGCAAACAGGTGAAAGCACCATGAACTTCTGGCAATTTTGTTTTAACTACAAGTGATTACATAATGTTAATTTATCCGTGTAAGTAACCCATACATTTGTTTCTTTTTATTTTTGCAAAGAATTCACCACTTCCTGAAGCCACTCGAGGATAAGTGCTAATGAATGTAAGGTGGTAGTGTAGTAATCGTTAATAGTGTAGATTGGGCAGAATTCGGATTATTTAAGGGGGTGGCTCAACACGAACTTGTTTACATTGGACTTGAAGGCTACCATATTGTAGTTCACAGGCAGGCAGTTCTAGGAAAGAAGCTTTGTTCTTGGAAGCTGCGTTTAGATTTAGACACAGATAGGGAGGGGGGAATTGTTGATAGCAGCTAGTTGATTTTTGTGTGTGTGTGTGTGTGTGAGAAAGTTTGGCAAGGAGGAACTATATATTAGAGTTCAGATGAGCACTCTCTTTGAGAATAATGCTGGAGCAGAGCCCCATACATTTTTTTTTTCTTTCTTTTTTTTTTTTTTTTTAATAATTACCCGACCCCCTCCCCCACCCTTCACTACAATGAGAATTAGTTACAAAAGTTAATTCAAAAAAAAAAAAAATTATTACTTTTTATTAGACAATTTTTAAAACTAATTACTCAAAACTTGGTGAAATTTGGTAATTTTTGGCGTTGGCACTCCTTACTGACACAACTTTCCTCACATGCACACTTATTTTTCAACAGAGCCACCACTTCATCAGTGTTGAATGGATTAACTCTCTAGGTATCACATCAGTGTCTTCATCACCTCATCATCTGTTGTCAAGCACTGTCCTTTTAGATCTTTTTTTTTGTGTTTTGAAATAGATGGAAATCAGAGAGTGGCAAATTTAGTGAGTAGGGTGGATGGAGTAGGCATTGCCATAATCGAGGTGTGCTCGATACTCAAATTTTTCTATTTTCATATATAACAATTTTTTTTTTTTTTTTAACTTTTTTATTTTATTTTATAGAGGTCTCCACCTCATCACCGGACTGACCACAATGTTTTATCTCTTTACCTACCATATCGATATTATATTTTCTTGTCTTTGTTTGGGGATGCAATAGAAAACAAAGTCCTTATTTATATCTAGCAAGGCCACCCGATATTGCTTCTGGTTATAAAACCAAAATAGAATAAATTTTAAAAAATGTGTGTAACATCTTTATAGTAAGACTTCTATCTCGGTACTTCTCTCAATCTCTCTTTCCTTCATCTTCATTTTTCCATATTTGTTTCTCTCATCTCTTTTTTTCACATCTACCCAGCCCATTCTTTTGAATTGAAGACGATAAAAGTAAGCCATTCACCTCTCCACTATATAATAGATAACATTGAAAATGCTGACCCACCACAAAACCAGGTCCAGTTGATTTCCAAAGAATGAGTAATTATGTTCTTTAGTTTTAGATATTAATTATCCAGGGAAACACTGATCAAGAATATACCAACCTTGTGGGTGTTTGTCTTGTGGGTTTTGAATTCTAGCTTGATATACAAACACATATGCATGAGCAACTGCTGTTTATATAATGCTGGTATGCATGGAGACAACTCGAAGACGCCTTTGGAGTATAACGCAGAAAACTCTTTAATCAATTATTTTATATTCAATTAAAAATGAGTTATTCCCCTTGCTGAATTTGATTTTGAAAGCATAATCGAAAACTGTTTACATTTTACCAATTAACTAAATGGGACTATATATTTTGTGAAAATAAATAAATAAAATTGAAGGGAAGTTGCCAATAACATGGTGCAACAATAATAAATGAAAATTTGCAAGTCAAAATCAAAGTTTGATAGCTTTTAGGTTTAACTTATAAAAAATGTTGCAAAATAACTTTAAATGTTAGATATACATATGTATATAGGTAGGACGAGTCGGTATCGACAGAAGAATCTTATGTCACCCATTTGCACCATATTACGTTTTCATTAATTTTTACTTTGGGAATATAACCATAGCATTCATAGGGTGAAGGGATATTTTTATTGCCCCATTAGCTGGATGATTTTACTCGATGAGTGATATTACCCGCAAGACATAGGGGGGGAGGGGTTGCATAATATATAACACCATCATCAGTGGCCCTGCTGTTTTCTCCAAATTGTAGAGCCATGGTAATCTTTGGAAGACAAGTAAAGACGGAAGTTTCTCGTTGCTTTCTGTCTTGATTTGAGGGTTCGTCTCCCTCTGTGAGTTAAATGCGTCTCCAGATACTAACGTGGAATTTTCTATAACTCTGTGCAGTGCATACAGCAACTAGCCTTCCCAAATGGTCACCCATCTGGTATTGGTCAGGCTCATCGTTGCTTAACCTTGGTGATCTGGCGAGAACCGGTGTGTTAACGTGATTTTGTTGTTAATATATATTATAACATACTTATGTATATCTTAAGTCTTAAATGTTGGTTATTTTCTCGAATCAAAATCGTGTTACTGATTTTGATGAAAATCGGAATACGGTTTAGTCGCGTATTTTGATTTTAATTTTCTGACAAGACATAACATTGCTGCAAAACTGTTCTATTCAAGGAATTCATTTTACTCGTCTCGGAACGGGTAAAATTAATTTTCACAAATTTTTCCTATATATATATATATATATATATATATATATAGTAGTAATGTAAAGATTTCAGTAGTCTTTGATATTCCGATAGAATTACTGATTCTGTTCTAAATGACAGAATCTCTAAATATTTCGCATTATTTACATTCCTCGGACTGCTGTTCTCCTCTTGAGTGTCATTTTTACAATGTTTTGGTAGATGTAACCTCTGACCTTCTATTCAGGTTTATCTTGTTGAACTCTGGAATGTTTCTGCCAAACTCTGGAATTTGGACAGAATTTTGAACGAACAATATATACCTGAAGAAGGTCAGAGTTTACGTCAACTGAAACATTGTGAAAATGCCACTCAAGATGAGAACAGTAGTGCTCCAAATAATATGAATAACCAATCCTCATCTCCAAAATTTAGAAATGCTCTAAACTTTTATTTAGCTATATAGTTGTTTCTTGTTTATAATTTTCAGATCACCATAAAAACCCAAAGTAACATGTGCATATATTTTCACAAACGGAAAATACACTTGAAGGGGTGATAATCTATAGATTGTAGTTTTACTGGTAGGTTAAACCCATAAAATATCCTTTTCGCATTTGTACCATGGATAAAAAATTAAATTTTGATCACAAACAAAAAATGACAATTAAAAGAATCATTTATGGCATTGGAAAATAAGCACAATTTTTTTTCTATTCCAATACTCTGGTTCTGATATTTCTGATTAATCATACCCAACACTAATATACAAGGTAGAACAATAAAATTGTCACCCTAAAAAAACAAAAAACAAAAAAAACAACACTACAGCTTTATTTTGAAACTTTTATTGTAAAAAAAAAAATCAATTCAGGTAACTTGATTATATAATAGAGCTGACATTTATTCAATGTAGTCATCTTTAACCTCAATCACCGCCTTAATATAGGTCTGGAACTGGGAGTATGGCTTTTCCGCCGGCAGATACAGAGTTGTAGCACTTCTGAAGCCAAACCTGAATCTCTTTGGACTTGTGGGGTGGGGCTGAGTCCTGCTGCCACATCCAGGATCTGCTAGCACCCACCTGATTACACCAAGGGATCACCACATCTTCAGCGAAGGCAGGTACATTTTAGTGTTGACTTTGAATATATATATATATATATATATATTTCTGTATGCATGTATGTATATATATATATATATGCATGTATGTATATATATATATATGCATGTATGTATATATATATATATATATGCATGTATGTATATATATATATATATGTGTGTGTGTGTGTGTGTGTAAGAATATATTTTCTTATAATATATACCAATCCTTATTTAAGAAGCTCAATGTAATTACAGAGCAATATAGTGAATAAATGACAAAAAACTGTATTCCAATTTTTTTTTTTTTTTTGTTTTTAAATTTAAAATGGCGTAATGGCAACATTAAAAGGTATTTTGCAGCTTCTCATCCTATTTTCAGAATTTAATCATGTCAAATCACATTTTATTTTATTTTGACGGATTGATTGTTGCTATTTCTTCTGATGAGTTCAGGGCATAATAGATTCACTGATTGATATAATGATTATGTGATTTTGCGCTACGAAACAGTTACTGTCAAGAATTGTAAATGTCAACTGAATTAAAGAAATAAATTATAAGATGGTCAACATCATGAATTTTGGAATATAGTTTTTTTTTTGTTTTTTTTTTTGTCATTTATTCACTAAATATATATATATATATATATATATATATATATATATATATATATACACACACACACAATCTTTGGTAGTACCAAGCTATGGTGAGGTCCCTAATAATGGACCTTTATCGCCATTTGTCAGAATAAAGGCCTATTTTATGGAGATCCTGTGCAGAGCACCTGCCCATCTCATTATTGGTCTTCTTGGTAGCTTCACCTTCTAAAATTAGTTTTGCGATTGTATTGTTGTCAACCTTCAGCACATGTGAAAACTAACTTGCTCTTGATCGACACGATGCCGTAGCATTTTCAGATGTCCTCATTATAGACTTAATCAAACAGTATGATTCCTAAGATACAATGGAGCAGTTTAGTTTCTATGACAACAAATCCTTGCTCTGCCTCCCTCATTATTGGATGTGTACAAAGTGTCAGGTCTTACAGTAATCCAGTAGATCTTCAACTTTAGATGGTCGCTGACCCTGCAGTTACAGAGATCCATTTGAGCCGCATCACATTGATGTGCACAGCAACTTCACTGAGGATGTTGCTGTCACGGCTGAGTGTCAAGCCAAAATACTTGAAGGTGTGCATTCGTGAGAGATCCCGTTTGTCAATTTGAATGCATTGAGAACTTGTGGATTCAATACCTATCACTTACTAATTAATGTCAAACAAAATATGAAGCATGCATATATATATATATATATATATATATATATATATACACACACACTCTTAATATAGTTAGTATATATATATATATATATATATATATATATATATACACACATAACTCTTAATATAGTTAGTGTGTGTGTATATATATATATATATATATATATATATATATATATATATATATACACTAACTCTTATTAACCTCTTTAAATTCATTAGTTATCGCTCTTGAATTCCTATAATCTGGTGTGTGTGTGTGTATCTATCTATCTATCTATCTATCTATATATATATATATAGATATAGATATAGATACTGTAAATTTTGTTTGATGTTAGTAATATATAGTATGTCCTCCCAGACAGTTTCGCTTTATCACAGCGTTTCAGTATAGTCAGACAAGCAACTGCCTCAAACTGGAATTGAAACTTGACCACTTGCCCATCTGACTGCTGAGAGAAAGCGAAATCACAATGATAAACATTGTAAAATGCTAAAAGCTCCATTTGTTTACATAAAGAAGATTACGTCATACGCTAGTAGCAGTTGGCAATTTCACTTGTGAGAAAGCTCAACCCCTAAAGTCATGCAATTTAGTTACCCACACTCATAAACACACACACACACACACACACACACACACACACAAATATATATATAAGAGAGAGAGAGACAATATGGTAGATTTGAATTGGATGTATTGTCTTTGACAGGAGTACCTTCTGTAAGCTCAATGTATGCACAGCACATAAATAGATTCGAAATAACTAAAACATCATTTCAGTCTAACATGGAAATTTATTTAACTTAAAATCAGATTCTTCAGATGTGAAAACTGACCAAACAAATCCGGATAAATGAAGATACTCGCATCCGGGCAAGTATTACACATTCAAGGATGGAGTAGCAATTTCAGTTTCTTAGATCTGATATGTGAAGAGCTTGATTTCCAGCAAAATACGTTATATTAGACTGAAGTAATGTTTCAAGTTGTTTCTATGCATGGTTGATGTTGGTAAATGCTATGCATTGAATCCACAAGTTCTCAATAAGTGGTTGTAATCACATTGTACATGATCCGTCGCACCAAGTTTGAAATAACATTTTCATGGATAAATATACAAATTAAATGGACACACAATGAGAAAATGTATTCTTCTAGAGCAGGTGTATAGATAGATAGATAGAAAATACTAAGGACCACATTAACTGGTCTGGCGGGCGAGTTGTGACTCACGGGCAGCCTGTTGCACACACCTGCTCTAGAAGAATAAATTTTCTCATTGTGTGTCCATATATATATATATATATATATATATATATATATATATATATATATATATATATATAATCATACACTTTAATTTCTTTTTCTTTTCTTTTTTTCTTTTAGATCGTAAAACTAGTTTTATCGTTTTCGAATCGATCACACAAAATATCACGTCTTTATTTCTAAATGTACTTAATTAGTTAACTATATTTCTCAAAAGTCTACAGAAGGGTTCATTTTCTTCCATTCGCATTGTTGTTACAAAGTTCAAATGTGGCTCAACGTTAGAAAATGTTGCACACCTCTGTTCTAGAGCAAGTGAGTTTTCTACATTTTAACAGAATTTAGTTTCTTTTTCTTTTTAATAAGAAATCAAATCACTAAGGTTTTATATCCCTTATTTTCCCTATTTGTTTCGATCGTCAAACAATTCATTGGTCGGAAATGTAGAAGACTTTTGTTTCATTAAAGAATATTTTACTGTCTTTTTAGAAACATATCAATCGACACTTTTAGTATGAAAAAAAAAAAAAAAAAAAAAGTTTTGTAAATTAACACTCTTCGTTACGCTTCCCCCTCAAGATGAATATGAGTGTACCCCTTCAGAGATTTTTTTTTTCCAT
>NC_136501.1:91132308-91287308 GCF_053919585.1 Euprymna scolopes | reverse complement strand
ACAGACAAGTGAGATTTGTATAATAGACTAGAGGGGTGTACCTGGCATTGCCTGGGTGTTTGGATGTTTGTATGTTGGGGGGGGGGGTAGATCAAAACAACCAGGTTTTTAAAAAAAAAAAAAAAAAAAAAAAAAAACGTTGGCCGGGTGTTTGGATGTGTAAAAGAAAAAAACAAAGTTTTAGTAGAAAGGTAGGCTTGAACCCCGAATCTTTGACGCGGAGGTGGAAAGGAAATGGAAAAAAAAAAACCTGCGACTTAACCATCTCGACCACGGGAATAGATGAATTGATAAGTGTATTAAGTTGACGTTTATAAAGTGAAATTAACAGGTGCGAGAACGTTAAGTCGCATGATGTTTGACCTAGTTTTGCGCTGGAAGCCGGTTTCTGTTTTCCCCGCTACGCGGTGATCAAAAAATATCTTGAAAATAGCTTGTAAAAGTTGGGTAAATTAAAGATAGCTGCGACCATAGTTCCTTAGTCGTAGATATTATTATTTAGTCAGCATATAAAAAGTTTTTAGAAGGAGTGAGCCAACCAAGAATCACGGCCAAAAAAGCCTTTTGAAGACATACACAAAAAACAAACACACACACAATCGCTTCTCGGAAAAAAGCCTTTCTTGGACATACACGAAAACGCGTTTACACACACAAACATTTTCACTTTTTCATAGATATATACTAGTGATGGGACGATTATAATATTTTTCCCGATTCCGTAATAAATTCTTGATTCCGATGCAGTTACTGATTCTGATTCCGATTCTTTATAAATCTCTAAACATTTAACTATAAAATGGTTATTTTTTTCCGATCACTGTACAACCATATGTTACATGTGCAGATATTTTCTCAAAATATCCCGATTTTTCCGATTCACGATTAATCGTTCCAACACTAATACACAAACACACACACACACACACACTTATATTAATGGTATTGTAGAACAGTTGAGGTAGCAGCTTCAGTTAAGATAAAAGCTAAAGAAAACATGGAAGGAAGTAGCTAGAGATAGCTTACTTTGGAAGTCAGTTTCTTAGATCTGTCCAACACATGCCAGCATGTGAAATAGACATAAAACCGAATGCTTACATGAATGATGTATAACACTATGGAAGTAAATTGAGTATATAACATCAGGAGCAGCTGAGTTCAAGTCTCATGAAAACAAAGTTGTAAATCATAAGACGCGAATCTTACTCTGACGCCTAACATTCCAAAATATCCGACGCTAACTTTGACTCCTTATTTTAAAGTTTTTCAGTATTTAGTAATAATCGAATTCGGGTTTTTAATCTGAATCTGATTATCTGTATATAATTGCGATAGCGTGTATGTTTTGCGTGTTACGCTTAAATCTTTTCTTCTGTAATTTTCTTGTAATAAATAATTGGTCCACCAACTTAGTTGGACCAAGAGTTCTTGATAAGTTTTGGTTTCAGTTTCGATTATAGCTGAAAGAACTCAAGTTTTATATCTATAATATAAAGCTGAATGTGTGTGTGTGTCTGGTCACAAATAGGCTGCTATATGGTTGACTATTTTAAAAAACTGATTACATATAATGATACAAGATATATCGAGACACAGGAATGGATATGTTTGATCTGGTAGAACAGTAGTACATTAAAATTGTGGGATCTGCGTTCGCGCCTGGTCCACAAAATATGTAAATAAAAAATTTAAAAATTAAAAAAAAGAAACGTTTACAAGTGTTTTTGATATAGGTGTGCATAATATTTTGATAAGTATGTTTTAACTTAAATAGGGATGGTATAATAAAATTGTGGGGTCTGCGTTTGTGCCTGGCCTCCATAGAATGGAAATAGGCACAAACTTTAATAAAGACTATTCATATCTATCTGCGTAAGTATACTTTGATAATTGTTTCAGTTTGAAGAAATATGGTATAATAAAATTATGGGGTGTTCGTTCGCGCCTAACCTCCATAGAATGGGAATATGTCACAAAGTTTAACAAGGTTGTGATAAGTGTTTCAGTGTGAACAGGTATGGTATAATAAATTATGGGGTTTATCTATTTTATTTTTACTTTCATCATATTTTGCTTTGGTTTTGATACCCCCAAATTCGAAGCTATCTCATTACAACCCTTCCTTTTCATAACCTATCATACTTTCATAAATCAGAGCCCATTTTCTGTAGGCTGTTTTTGAACCCAGTCAACGACGGGTACTTTTGCTAGTATATATATATATATATATATATAACACACACACACACACACATACATACTAGCAGGCCGCCCGGCATAGTCACTTAAATATGATATTTTGATTAATGCAGATTTTGTATTTATTATATTGGATCCAATATATAGTAATGATTTATAAAGTAAAAAAAAAAAAAAAAAAAAAGACTCTTGTGCCACTACTGAGAATCAAAACCAAAACGTTTAGCTTATGATTTACTTTTTCCTTTTACATTAATGCCTGAGCTATGAAGACATGTTTGCTACAAGGCTAAAAATTAAAACATGAACCAATAGCTATTGCGTTACACATGCATATTCGTAATGCCATCATTCGACCATCACCTGGCAAATTCTATTTTTTTTTTTTTTAATTTTCACACTTTTAAGTACCGATTTTCACTGGCTAAAACCCAAATATAAAGTTTTGCATAGGTTCAAATACCCTATATATTAAATTTCATGTCTGTAGACCAAAAATTGGCTGGAGTTTTTTTTTTTTTTTTTTTTTTTTTTACATGGGTGCCACCGCTTATCAAGGCCCAAAGGCCACTCGAGGATAAGGGTTAATAGGTATACATTAGTCATTGTGATTTTAGCATAGTAAACAGTGGGAATTTTGTAACTTGGATTACTTAGGGGGACGATTCAATTAGAACTTGTTCACGTTTGACTTTTTCTTTTCTTTTTTTACATAGGCATCAACACATTATCAAGGCCAAGAGGCCACTCAAGGATAAGGGTTAAAGAGTGTACAGTAGAAATTGGACAATATAATAATCATTAGTAATGAAAATTTGGTAAATTTGATAACTTATATGGAACGGCTCATCAAGAACTTATTTACGTTAGACTTGAAGACACCCATATTGTAGTCAGCCGGAAAGCAGGAAAACGGAAGACAATTCCACAGGCGTGCAGTTCTAAGAAAAAAGCTTTGTTCATGGAATCTACGTTTAGGTTTAGGCACAGATAAAGAGTGGGGGGAATTATTGATAGTGTTTACAGCTAGACGAGTGTTTCTTGTGAAAGTTTGGTGAGAGGAGATCATAGATTGAAGCTCAGTCGAACACTTTCCATGAAAATAACGATACATCAGAGACAGACTCGCAACATCTCTTCTGTGAGATAGAGGTTGCAAGGAAGAGAAAAGGACATCTCCTACGAGGCTACGAAGTCTATTTTGAACTCTATCAAGGCAGGACAAGTCCTTTCTAGCAGCTCCTGCCCAGATGTGGCAACAATATTCCATCCTTGGACGTACCTGGCTCTTATATAGATAGAGAATTGCATCAGCAGTGAGATATCTACCGGATCGATAGAACGATCCCACCATTTTTCCAGCGGTAAATGGTAGGCAAAATTTTTTAAACAAATATATACATGCATACATAAATATATAGAAAGAGGTTTGTGTTTACTATAACCTTTTTACGCAAATATTATACAAGTATAAATCATGTAGAATATCTGCATGGATATAATTATACATAATAGTTAACAAAAGGTGATCATCCCATAAGAAAACCAAAAAAACAAATAATTAAAATGAATGTTTAAAAGAATATGCAAATTAGCTAGATCTTTAGCAAATGAGTGCAATTCCACAATGCCTATATAACAAAGTTGTATTTTCTTTTTAAGTAGATAGAAAAAAGGGTCTTTAATATGAATATATAAAAAAAAAAAAGATTCATAAGATTATAGATATTTTTTTGCTTCATAAGTTGTGATTTTGGTTTCGATTCATGCTGATGCATCCAAGTCATACAGATATATTTTTTATTTTTAAAATTACAACTGTATATAATATATAAGAATCGAATCTGCATATATAAAAATATCATATTTAAGCGTTTTTTACAACCAGGTTACACCGGGTGTCCCTGCTAGATTAGATAATTTTTGCAGTTTTAACAAAAGAACTACAATAATATCAAGGTGTCTCCATTGACGCTGAACATCCACAGAATGCCAACATCGATATATTACATATGAAAGAGTCCATTGTGGAATTTCCACAGGTCGCACTAGTTACTGATAAGTGAAAATTGTTTGAATTATTCTCATCTTGGATGTTACTCTCAAGGAAAGATAGGATCAATACAACTTGTCTATAACTGCACCACAGAGGTTGCAGGGATGATAATATAAAGTCAGGCCACCTTAGAAACTCCATTTCTGAATTTTCTGTCAAGGTTTACTCCCTTACCCTCCCTGATGGGGTAATCCCGCGAGGTAACCTAGGTTCTGAATCGGTTATCTTCTAGGTGAGTTACTATCCAAAGTTGATGAGCCCAACCTGTCTCAAATGACTGGTTTTAAGGTGCCAGTGGACCCCCTTTGGCCCTTCTATCAGTTGGTAGAAACAGTTTCACCAGGCTTATTAGCTAAGCCACACGAGAATGCCAGTAGCTGGACTTGGTTGTCAAAGGCTATTTGAGAAGCACACCATGACGGAATTTTTTAGGGAGAGGGAGCTTATCCTTACTACCATCTTCGGTAGTAGTCTGAATAATTCAAATAACCGAAAAATTCTGAAACACGAAAATTGTTGTCGCTTGATGCAATAAACAATTTTTAGACAAAAAACTTAATTTTGATAAATATTTTAAAAGGTAAAAAAATATATTGTGATAAGATGTTTTCTTATTTTAGTTGTTGATTTATTTTGTTAAAAAAAGTGTGAAATTTTTCTCATCTTTGTTTGAATGGAGTCTATGATAGTCCATGAAATTAATAGTTTCTGATAGTTTCTAAAATTAATACCGGTCTCTCTGAAATTAATACCGGTCTCTCTGAAATTAATACCGGTCTCTCTGAAATTAATACAGGTCTCTCTGAAATTAATACAGGTCTCTCTGAAATTAATACAGGTCTCTCTGAAATTAATACAGGTGCCTGTGAAATTAATATAGGTCTCTGTGAAATTGTTTCTGAAATTAATATAGGTGTCTGTGAAATTAATATTTTCTGAAATTAATGCAGGTGTCTGTGAAATTAATAGTTTCTGAAATTAATACAGGTCTCTGAAATTAATAATTTCTGAAATCTGTGTCTGTGAAATTAATAGTCGATGGTAATATATGAAATTAATACACGTGTTTTCTCTTGGTTATAATTAGAGAAGACATGTTGATACTTCACGTCAGCTACTGCTGGTATTATCTGCACTTTAATTTACTTAAGATTATCTTAATCTGTTATTGATCTCATTTCCTGCTTGATGACACTTTGGCCTTTTAAGATAATGTAGATTATTTTCTCTTCACATAAAAAATGATTCGTGTGTAGGAGTGTTGCATATTAGATCAACTTGTTTGATCAATATGTTTAGCAGTTTCTGATTTAGCGAAAGTGGACAATTGCAGATATTTGCAGAGATATTTTAGTAGCATTTTAGTTTAAGACAAACGTTTAGGAAATTGGATTTCAAGGTTGATTGAATTTGTTGTGGTGGGGAAAGGTGCTAACGATTTCTGTAATAATTCTAAAAACATTCCAAATGTCAGAAGTCGGTTTAAAAGAAGTGTTAAAAAATGTCAGTCAAAAAAAAAAAAAAAAAAAAAAAAACTCTTGCAAAAATTGCAGATTAAAGCTCTCTACTTTTGAGTTGTGAAGAATCAGTTGAAAAAAATCTTACTTAATTCTGCAGTCTTTATTTACCTCCTCACAAGGATGGTGTTAAACAGAAGGTCAATTTATAATATTGTTATTGGAACGGTGTACAGACATTTACCCTTTATATAGATAATCGTTAGATCATCAAAGTTAAGCGGTGTGGAGCCTGACCAGTACCAGATGGATGACCATTTGCTATATGTCCTCTACCTATGGTCCATGGCAGCAAAATCAGAGTTAAAGAATAACATCTATCCTCTCTTTTTTTTCTCTCCTCCTCTCTCTGTCTCCTCTCACTTCATCCTCATCAGTCTTTTCTTGCTTTCTTTGGCAACTCCAAAAAAGATAAATAAATAATAATTATTTACTAATTACTACTTAATAACACTAAAAATCATGTTTTTGGGATGAGGAAAGATTATTTGTATTGTTTGGATTCTTCGAACTACTGTTCTCATTTTGAGTGTTATTTTCACAATATTTTAGTTGATGTAACGTTCTATCTTCTTCAAGTGTATTTTGTCGAACTATGAGACTATTTCTATGGACTTCGGGTCTTTTTATCGAACTCAGAAAATCTTTCTGTCAAACTAGAGAGGAGAAGGGGTCTTTCTGTTGAACTCTGGAGGGATCTTTGTCGAACTCGGGGTGGGGGAAATCTTTCTGTCGAACTCAGGAGAATCTGCACGGAATTTAGAGCTTGGGGGAAAGATTCCAGAGTTCGACAATATGGTTCTGAAGAAAGTCAAATGTTACATCGATCGAAACGTAGAAAATAACACTCTAGATAAGAACTGTAATCCGAAGAATCCAAATAATACAATTTAAATGCATCACTCTAACCTCTTCATCACTTCGCCTCTGTTGCTGTTAATTTCCAGAAGAACGGACATAAAAAAAAGTGGCTATATTTTGTCCAAGACAATAGTGAAAAAGAATATATCAACCCTGTGGGTGTGTCTTGTGTAGTTTTTTACTTTTACCTGGACATGCACATACATACATATAACTTTTCTTTGTTGACAGTTGTTGTAGGTAGATGAGTGTTTGTTGTAAATAATATTTTACGGGGGATAGGGGAACATAAATAGAAGCTCGGTCGAGCACCTATCATGAAAATAGCGATAGAGCAGAGATAGACTCACAATGTCTCTTCTGTGACAAAGCAAAAGAAGGAAGGAGAAAATGTCTTATCCCACTAGATTTCGAAGCCGGTTTTGTACCTTAGAAAGTAATTTCTGGCTTGAATTATAGTCTGAAGCCAAAAGTCAACTATTATGGTTCCTTCGTGCTTACGAACTAAAAAGAAAATGAGAGCTATTTTTTTTAGTTGTGCTCCTAAGATATAAAAGAATATTTAAAGTGAAGCTTTTTTTTATGCGCCCGTCATATCAAAGCACCCAAAGGCCTGATTATAAGGTGTGGTCATGGCTCACTGATTTTTGTCCCTTCCCTGCTAACAGCAGCAGTACAGTAGTAGCACAGTGTCAACATGTGCGCGTCTGTTAGACACGTGTGCTAGACGCTTCTGGATCTTCCACTTTGGAAGATGCAAGTCTAGAAGTCTGACAAATGCACTGGCTCTCATCCAGCTCACATGACTGCGTTACGTCATCTGTAGGACGAAATACTGCAGTCTGCAGCGGTCAGGGCACAACCCTCGGCTCGTAGTCCACTGAACGGTCTGCCATTGTGCTGGCCTTACATGATGGAGCCGAAGAAAAAGAAGGACTCATCCTATTTAAAATGTTTCTCTTTTCTGTCACATTGGAAAAATTCGATGGGAAGTACGTTCATATCTACATGTGTACATATATATGCCTATGCTATGCTTAATTTTGTGGCTTATTTGTATTTTTTTTTTTCAATCTTGAAGAGAAATAATAATAATAAAAAAAATAAATAAATTTATTCGTATAATTATCCTATGGCTATCTGCTATATCTATTCATAAAAATGCAGGTAGCTAGGCTTCACTGCTGATTGGATAAATTATTGTTCTCTATGAATAGACTCTACTGCTGCTGCGATAAAAATATAACAACATTAGACCATTATTAGCTTCACCTTTGTGTGTTGTATGCGTGTGTATATATATATATATATATATATATATATATATATATATATATATATATAAATAGATTACAATATCTATTGATCCATTCAAAACCAGGAATTATAATACAGAAAAATCTTTAACCTGTGGATTTTTAAAGATAAGATCTTTCCATCAGAAGATAAATATTAGTAAAAAAAAAAAGAAAAAAAAAAAAAAAAAGAAAAATGTTTTACTGATTAGTATATATTTTCAAATATATACATATATATATAAAAAAAACAAAGAAAACTTTTTTTTGTGAATTAAAAGGCATTTTCGATAAAATAACAAATCAAAAAAATCAAACCACTAATATTTATCGTTGTAATAATTTTTTGGGGTGTGTGGGTGTATATATATATATAAATATATATATATATATATATATATATATATTTATTTCAAATCTTATTTCGTATAGATACACATCCACATCTAAGTTTGTGCTTCGCTTATGGCTTATTGTTATTTTTGCATTTTTGTTTATTTCTCCTGTTGCCAAGGGCAAGAGTTGTCACCATGACATTCAAGTGTGGAACACACGACACCAACTTTCAAAAAATATTCTTCATATAAATTATGTTATTCATTTAAAAAGAATATCAAAATTTAATTAATATCTGATGATTCAAATACCGTTTTAAATATGATCTTTTGAGTGTAAATTTTTTTTTTTTTTTCTTTTTGCTGGAAAGCTTCCTTTTTGCTTATGATCAATATCCTGAAACAAAATTTACGATTTCTTTTGTTTTTTAGTTTTTAGTTGTTTGCTATTTTTTGATATTACATTTAGTTTTTTTTTTTTTTTTTATATATATATAAATTAAATAAGATCTTTGGACAACAAGACAACAAACACTCTTCTTTTGGGTCGATTTACTTTAAGAACTCTTATAAATGTTCCATCGTTTTTCATTGCCACTTTTTAAAATTTTTATTTCGTCTTGTATTTTTTCCTCTTCAAATGCTGCATTGAATATTTTATTATTATTATTGCTGTCTGCTTTCTCCCGGCTGGTAGCTTCATCACTGATTGTCTATTTTCAATAATTAGCCCGCCCTCGTTGCCGGCCACTTCTATTGCTTCAAAATAGTGGTAAATGTTTAATGGTTTTTATAAGGGATCTCCATGCAGTTATAGGGTCTTGCATCACTCTTTATTTACCCTTCTCCATCACAAACACACACACACACACACACACACTTCATAGTTCACACGGGTGTTGTGCTTTAATAGGCAATATAAATTAATAAAACAAAACAAAAAAAATCTGTTAGATTCTAATTAACATTGTTGGATAGACTATTTATATGTTGTTGTCCAGATGCATCTGATTTCGTAGAATGTAAGAAGAAAAACAAATGTTCTATACAATGCTAATTTCGCTCTCTCATATTAACTGTACATACCCGGCGTTGCCGGATGGAAGGTTTAGTCACATACTATTTAAGATGCACCAAATATCCTAAGTTGTTACAATTTTCCTGAAAGTTTACGATATTTTGGGATTTTGGAAGCACAAAACAGTCATCTTCATCTATGAAATTCAAACAGGGAAATAAAATTGCATAGCTTAAAATAACTCGTCGTTAAATGTAAACTTACTTCCATTTTTAAACTCGGCAAATGTTGGTTATGATAATAATTAAATGTAAATTAAAAATTTAACTAAATCAACTTCATGTTATATTTCTAAATAGAATACTTAAAACGATTCTATTACTAATTTACATTAAAAATTTAGAGCTGATTATTAAAACACATTTTCTTTAATGTAATATGCAAATAAGATAACCTCTTGAATGTTTATTCTTTTTGAATAAATGGTATATATATATAAAAAATCATGCAGGAATAAAAGTATATAAGTGCCCGTTTTTTTTTTTGTTTTTGAGGTGGGGGTTCAGTATTAAAATCTAATCTGTGAAATGGTGTACCTTTTGTATATATTAACCAAATTCTGAACAAACAGACAGGACTTTATTATATATATATATATATATATTTCTGTAGAAATATATTTTCTTATAATATATATGTATTCTTATTTAAGAAGCTCAATGTAATTACAGAGCAATATAATGAATAAATGACAAAAACTATATTCCAAAATCCATTATGTTGACCATCTTATAATTTATTCTTTTAATTCAGTTGACGTTTACAATTATTGCACTACGAAACAGATACTGTCAAGAATTGTAAATGTCAACCGAATTAAAGGAATAAATTATAAGATGGTCAACATGAATTTTGGAATATAGTTTTCTATTCATTTATTCACTATATATATAAGAACACAATTAAAGACTAAATTATAATTTACAAGGATTTATTGTTTGACAGGATGCTCAAAAAAAAAAAAAATTAAGGTTTCCTTAATCTGTGAAGTTTCAATTAAATTAAGGAAGTCTTAATATTTCTTTTTTAGTAACCCTTATCCCTGAGTGGCTTCCGGGCCTTGATAAGTGGTGACTACCGTGTAAAAAAAAAAAAAAAAAAAAAAAAAAAAATCCTGCTGACCAATAAATTCTTCTAAATTATAATTTACAGTCTTTAATTGCGTTCTTTTATGGAAAGCACTATTTCCTATGTTAGTTATATTGAACTTTTTTATTTGGTTGGAATTACTATATAAATATTAATATTTATATTTACTCCCAAGTTTACAGGAGCTTATAAACTTAATTTTTCCTTGATTTTTATTTTACATATATATATATATATATATATAATGTGTGTGTGTGTCTTAATGTTTTCCCTCTCTATATATATTTAGCCTAATTTTCTGCGAGATGCTTCTTTGTAGTTTACTTGCTATAGCTATATTTTCCTATTACCATGCATATATGTATAGATTAATTGTCTAGTGAAATATTTAGGTAGCTTATTGGTTACCTGTTAAATCGCTGCTTTTCGTATATGTATGTGTGTATAGGACATTTTGCAACAAAGGAATACACGGATTTACCAAATATATATGGGGTTTTAAAAATGAATTTCTTCACATTGGAAAAAAAAAAAAAAAAAAGAAAAAAAAAATTACCAAAAATATAAAAGCATTTAAATTATGTGTGTTAATGCAATTGTTAATATTTTGAACAGTTTGTCGGTTAAAAAAAAAAAAAAAACAACTATAAAAAAAAAATTACAAAAAAAAAAAAAAAAAAACATGTATTTTTTGCTAAAAATTAAATCGGAAACTTTTGTATGAATAAATGACCATCCATTGCATTTAAGAATATTTTTTCTTTTTCCTTATCTATATATATTGTTTTTTTGACTATGAATAACACTTGTAATTGTTCGGGCCAAGATCACAGTATAGTACCTGTTCTGATGCTACACTTCACCTTTTCTGCCTTCAGTCAGTGGATGAGAAATCCTTCATGACTGAGACAATTTTTATTTTTGTTCCTATCCAGAGTGCCCTTTTTTTGGGGAGCTGGATTTTCCCCACATTAAAAAACGACATTGTGTCTAACTCTGCCGTCGTGGGGAGGCACATAAATAGGAACACTTGTATTAACTTCTTCAATAATGTTGCACTTTTATTAGTGTTGGGTGTATGAGAACACAAGAATATCATTAAAGAAGGAATTTCCTATAAGTGTTTATAGTTAAAACAACAAAAAAAAGAAAAGAAAAAAAAACTCCTTGGCCTAACGTTTACAGGGAACATGAACTGGAATAGATACATTGAGAGCATTGTCAAGGCTGCTGCAAAGAAGGTGGGCTGTCTCTACCGTGCGAGAAAACTACTTTTACCTAAAAGTATCCTGTACCTTTATAAGGCCACCATTCGCCCATGTATGGAGTATAGTTGTCACATTTGGGCTGGTGCATCTGCTACTTGTCTCTCACTCCTTGACAGGATTCAAAAGAGAGTTGCCAACCTGATAGGTCCTGAACTGTCATCTAAGCTTCAGCATCTGTCCCATCGACGAAATGTTGCATCCCTCTACCTGTTCTACAAGTACTTTAAAGGTGAATGCTTTGATGAACTACAAGCACTTGTACCCGCCCTCGGCATGAATACCCCCGACAAACCCGACAAGCAGCTAAATCCCACCCCTTCACAATAGAGATCCCTAGGTGTAAGAAAACCTTCTACTCCAATAGTTTCTTTCACGAACTGCTAGACTTTGGAACTCCCTTCCGGGATTCTGCTTTCCCAACTGTACTGACATGCAGAAGTTCAAGTGTAATGTGAACAGACATCTTGCTGCTAAACTCCCTACGTAATACCCCTGCAACTTATGTCCCCGATAGTAGCCCCCTACTTTAAAGTGGCACTATGCCTTGTTTGAGGTGAAAATTGAATTAAAAAAGTAAATAAACCAAAAATGAAAAAAAAAAAAAACTTTAAATTTATAGGATGTCCATTTATTCAAAGAAGTTTCAAATTAATTTTTTTTTTATCAACAAATAAACAAATTTTTGAAAAAAGCACAAGATTGTCCGAAATATTAATAAGTATGTTACTACAAATAATTTACAGCAGGTTATTTTTGGTACTTGTGCATTTTTGGTACTGTTATTAACGTTATTATTTTGGAAGCCATTCTTAACATGGAAAGAGAAGGGTGTTTTGTAAGGATTCTCTGCTTCCACCTAACAATTTAATTAAAAAAAAAAAAAAGATATCGTGAAACTTGAATTTAAGCTGAAAAAACTATTTAAAAATAGTGCGGTACAAAAAATGCATAAGCACCTTATTTTTTTAAACATGACTAAGAGCAAACTGTAGTATCTGTTCTGATATGCTTAATTTTTTACTATCCTCTGTTGATGGAGAAATCCTTCTAGATTGGGGCAATTTTAATTACAAACTTACCTTATATCTAACTCAACAGGGAGGCAAGTAAATAAGAACAAAACATGAAAGTGAATGGGGGGGGGAGGGAGGAGAGGAGTATGATGGTATTTTCAAATTTACAATGTAGTAATTTAAAAAAAAAATTCTCAGAAGTTTTTTTGATATATAAACATGTACATTTATGCATATATAAATAAGCAATATAAAATTCGATTCGAATAACCATATCTTTGTTCATTCTAAAGAAACTGGAATCCTAAGAAGATTGGACTCATGAAAAAGAATTTCAAAAACTACTTGGCAAATATACCCGGTGAACCAAGTGCAACAGATTCAAACAATAAGTGCGATCGTTTGAATCTCTGTTGCATCGTCAGAATCTTTAAACAACAAAAAAAAAGGGGATCGTCAGAATCTTAAAAAGATCTCTCGGTTGGAATATTTGAGTTTGTGAATGTTTGTCATCTGGTAGGATGCTCCATCCCCAGCTTGGACAAACTGATGAGAAAATTAAAATTAAAAAAAAAAAACAAAAGAAGAGAAATACTTCACAGTCCATTTCATCAACACTCAGGCAAACAATTTTTGGATTTTTAATGAGTGTGAATCACCAAAAGGAAAGGCCAAAATTGTGTCCAAAACGTCGGGGTGGACGGGGGGGGGGGAGAAAAAAATCTCACATTTATTAAAGCAACCTACCCATTTGGCATAATGGTAAAAATGTTCACTAAGGGACTGGGAGACTGGGGTTCATACCAATGGCTTAAAAATAGTCCTTAATGCTTCCCTTGTTAAACACTCAGCATTGTAAGAGGAGGATCACATTGCAAATGGAGAAATCCATGGGAATAAAGTTGTGTCCTCTCCTACATAGCTAATGAAAAGAGAGCCTTCTTGTTGCCCTTGACTATAGTCATCCACTTAACTTTATATATGCATATTCATTAAGAATATCAGCTACTGTTGACTTCGTTAATTGGCACCATGTTTAACACACACACACACACACACACACACACACACGCGCGCATACAATCTACACACAACCCACGCACGCGCAACACTGATCAATATGTACAATGTTAAAGTATGTACATTTGTTTCTCTTAATATAGATTTTATTAAGTGGAATGGTGAACTGTTGTAGATTTATTGCCTGCTGATAATATCCAATTATTACTTTGAGATCTAAAAGTGGCCCTCATTGATTGATCTGATTTACACACACACACACACACACACACACACACACACACATAAGCATTTTTTGGATAGGGGAGGTTATTAGAATAAGAACATTCAAATGTATGACATAAAAGCAAATCTGCGGAAGATAAACTGAAAATCCAGATTTGAAGATGCATTTTTTTTCTTTTTTACAAAAGAAATATACATTTTATTTATACTCAATAACGACTTCTGCCAATTGTGTATTTTTATATGTTGCCGGTGTGTTGTTTATGCCAAGTTAAATCATAGACATATAAGATTTGACTCTTATATTAAAACAAAAAAAAAAAAAAAAACGGAAAAACTTCCTTTAGATTCCAATAATTATCGCCGATTGCTTTCCTTTTGCAATGTTGGTCTTTCGTTTATTCAACAAATTTTTTTTCTTTTTGAAAAAATTGATTTATTACAATTTGGAGGAGTTTCCTATAGTCTTTCCAGTAATAGATTTCAGGCTACTGTTCTTATCTTGAGTATTATTTTCTCATCATTTTGGTTCATGTAACTTCTGATCTTCAGGTGTAACTTGTCAAACTCTGGAATCTGCACAGAATTTCAAACAGAATCCTTTATTTAATCCATAAGGGTATCATGCTCTCATTCTGTCAGCCATAAATGGGTAGAAGTCCTCAGTAATTAGCAATTGTATTTTGAATGTCGCTCACAATTGCAAATTACTTAGGACTTCTACTCAGTTATGGCTGACAGAATAAGAACATGCTATATATTAAAGAGAAGTTGACTTTTGATGTTTTATACACAAATATACTCAAAAGAATACGTGTCTCAAATGTGGTAAAATAAATTCCTTGAATATAGGTTTTTGCAAAACTTGTGTGTCTTCTTTAATGAACAACTGGTAATACCACTTTTTTTTTTTTTTTTTTTTTTGCATTCGCCCAGCATTGGACATTTTGCCTTCCACTGAAGGTGGAAGTTTATAAAGAATACAAAACACCATACAATCTCCAGTCAGCATGGACATCCTTGTTATGCAAGATGATATGCAACATCTGCTATTCTCAAATCGTCATTCATCAAGCGGGTCATAACTATGAGATCTATCTAACAATTATTAGCTTTTGATCTTAACGTAATTTTTTTTTTTAGCTGATAAAAGATGGCTTCATGCCTTGTGTGGAACGATTTTCATAAAAAGAAATTTGAAGAAAATGAGTGATGTGTTTATTAATGAAATAAGACATGAAACTTTTAACATAAAACTCCGGAGCCTAACACACAAAACAACTTCTATGGAAAATTTGACTTTATTCATAAACATGGACATCTTCTAAAGTAATTCACTGCTTCTCTAAGCATTTGATACTTTTTTTTTTTTTTTTTTTTTTTTAAACAATCTGAATTATGTAATAAGCGTTTGAATTTAAATTCGAAAACCAAATCATGATGTAAAAAGATCAGATTAAAGATGTGAATTACGACGCCATTTTTATTTACCTATTTTAAAAAATGGGGCAATTTCATTGGATAAGTGTGTGCCAATTATCCAATAAAAATTAACGGCGAATCTATGGAATCGTATATTAATAAAATAATTTATTTGGTTGGATAAAAAATGAAATCGATTGAAATTTGATTTTCTTTTTTTTCTTTTTTTTTTATACAAAGAAAAATAGGTCAATTCTATGAGAGAGAATGGTTAGTTTCAATTGTTTTTACCATCAATAGTCTTCAGGGTAAATTTATAATTGATATTATTTTTTTTATTTTTTTTAGGTCTGCATTGAATAGTAGAAAGATGATTCCTGGCTTATGATCAAAGTCTAGTATCTGTTTTCTTTTTTTTTTTTTTTTTTTTTTTTTTTGTTAATCAACTCCATAAATTCCTTTTTGATGTAAGGAATATGAGTACATGTGGCTTCCTCCATGCACTAATATGATTGGCTGGTTAAGCTATAAATAATGACTGGTAGAATTGCTTGGGAGAGACGTCAAAAGATACATCATAAGCCTTTAGCCACAATATCCGTTCAGCAAGGCAACTTACTAGATTATTTAACGTTTTCTGACAGTCTGTAATCTCAGTCTCTAAGCTTGGTGATCCTGAGGATTGATTCAATTCAAATAACACCAAGATGGTTTGGTGATCACCATCATATCGTATGAATTAGAAGATTCTATTATTGGCATTGGTTTCCCTGATATTTTTCTAATCACAATTTCTAGAAAGACATCGGGTACTTATGGGAGGAATTATGTGATGGGTCCCAACATCCTAAATGAAAGCGATTCGAACTAGGAACACTCAGGTCGTTTATCACTTGACCACTGTCAGTTCCCTTGGTTTGTTGATAGTTTGCATCCAACTTTCCTTCGACATTCCAACTAAACGTCTCCGCATTTTCTTAGTCAAAAGTCGCTTCTCACAACATAACCAAAACTAATGAAGCCAACTGATCATCCAAAGTTCATCAAGCTTTGTATATTCAGCTTCAACAACAGATTATTAGAGTTGATATGCCTCGTCTTATCTGCTCTGACATTGCATATACATCTGATCGTTTGTAAATCATAAGTTGTCACTGTTTGTTGTTAATTTTATATGTACTACTAGTAGATCACCTGGATTGCCCGGGTGTAAAATATGCATAAATACTATATTTTAATTAATGCAGAATTCGTTTATAAACAGAAATACTATAGGTATTAAACGTTACATTAAATTCCTTAAAAAAAAAAATAAATCAATTAAAAAAATAAAAAAATAAAAAACAGAAAGAAACTGAGATGTGCATGTCAATTTTTATGTTTTTTCTAAACAATTCACTCTTTGTAAATACAAAAAAAAAAAAAAAAAAAATACTCGAGCTGAGATCATAACCGAAACCTAAAGACAGTGAGTTGAGTACGATACCCATTAGGCTAGCTTGTCACGTCTTTAAAAAATGTTTTCAAACCTACTTATTCTTAACATAAGGAAATTTTCATGTGAACAATTCGCGCATATGTAGTCATGAAATAGTTGACAAACATAAAAATCTTATGCTCCCCCCTCTGCATACCAATTTTTCAATTTTGACTCCTTAGCAGCCCTTTTTTCTGGATGAGAACCAATTAAAAAGTTTTTCACATGTCTGAATAACCTATATATCAAATTTCAAGTCTGTAGATGAAAAATTCGTTGAGTATATAGGTTGAGAGTTGTACTCTCTCTCACACACACATTCTCATTTTTATATATATACTAGCTGATTGTCCGGCTCTGCCTGTTCGTAAAATATGTATAAATATTATATTGTAATTAATACAGAAACTGGAAGGCATGCAGGTATTATGTTTTTTTTTTTTTCTAAACCGTTCACTCCTTGTAAGTTAAAAAAATAAATAACTATTCAAGCTGAGATCGAAACCAAAACCTAAAGACAGTGAGTCAAGTACAATAATCATTAGATCAACGTGACAGGATCTTTTAAAAAGGTTTCAAACTATTTATTCTTAATTTAAGTAATCTGTAATTTGAACTATTCGTGCATGCGCAATCGTGAAATAGTTGACAAACAGATAAAAATCAAATGACTCCCATGTATCAATTTTTACAATTTTGACTACTTAGCAACCTTCTTTTTTTTTTTTTTCTACCTCATAAAAACGGGTTAAAGTTTTCCACATGTCTGAATATCCTATATACCAAATTTCAAGTCTGTAGATTCAAAATCCGTTGAGAAGTGTCCTCACACACACATTCTCACTTTTATGGATATATAGATAATAAATAGTTGATAATAGTTGACAGCCTCAGATTGTGAAATTTAGTTGCAATGATATCACTCCTTAGCTGAATTCAGCAGATAATAATTAAAAAAAAAAAAAAAAAAAAAAAGGTAAGGAAAAAATGAGCTGCTTCTAAACATAAAGAATGAAAAAAAAAAAAAAAAAAAAAAAATGAATAAAACAAGTCACCGTAACTGTGTTGGACAATGCATCCTCTAAAGAAGGAAGTTTCTAGAGAATATCTAATTAACAAGTCATCCTCAGTTGCATCTATATCCTAATAAGGAGAGACGATAACGTAAAGTTTTGCAGTTCTTACAAAAAGGTGTCAATGTCCTTCTACATACAGCCCTTGGTATTTCCAAAGGTCACTCAGCTAGTACTGATTGAGAAAAAAAAAAAACAACAACATATTTTTGCTTTTGTTCATCCCAAGCAAAATATATTGCCACTGAAGTGTAATGAGCTACTGTGATAAGTACCAGATTTATAGGTGGCAACCTGGGCAGCAAGATGTGCATGACATTTAAATTTCTGCATGATGGTATGGTGGGGCACAGGGAGAGAAATTCCAAATGCAGGCTGTTTGATGAAAGTAGGAAATCTTCTGGAATCTAGTGATTTTTACAGCAGGGCTCTACGGACAAATTCATCTTTAGTTAACCTTCGAAAACTAAATATTTACGTTTATTCGCCAAATAGAAAAGTTACTAGCCAAACCCACATGATTTTTAGAATATGACATCTTCGTTCTGTGACGAGTATGTACATCATAAAAATTTTTTAGTTTTTTTTTTTTAAATAAGCGTAATTCTAAATATACAACAAATTTCATGTTGATACCTGAAGGTATAAACATTCTAATTTCTTTAGATATTTTTTAAACAGCCTTTGTTAAAAAAAAAGTATCTTGTTCTATTAAACCTTTATTGTTTAAATAATTTAACTTTGTTCCTTTTATAAAAAAAACATGTTGAAAAGATATTTTTTACTCGTAGTGAGCTTCTTCTTTTTTTTTTTTACATGGAGGTCACCACTTATCAAGGCCCGAAGGCCACTCAAGGAGCTTTAGAAGATTGTCAGTGAAAGAAATGCAATCACCAAAAGATAAGCGTTTCATTATTTCTAGTCGCTACTTTGAAAATTCACTCACAAATGCTACTGTTTCACTTGCAACGTAGAACAGTGAAGGGGTGTAATTTTGCTGCAAGTTGTGGGTATAAGGGCAGTAAGTTCGTCAGTATTTATAAAACAAGCACAGGATTTCAATACTGGCAGTCGTCGGACAATGGCTGGAGCTTAGCATTCATTGTGGAACGCATTAGGTTAGAAATTTTTTTTTAACCCTGTCTAAGAAGGAGAGATCAGAGGTGAGTTAGTTTATCAGGCTAAATATGGTAACAATGCATGGGTGAATGGTGGCTTTCTATAGATATAGGATACTGGCAGTCACTAGAAGTTTTCTAGCCAATAGAGGAAACCTACCTTCTTGCAGCAGACTTGTCAGCAGCTATGTATTTTATTCCACTTGACGTTGCCTAAGAATGCCAGGCCAGGGAGATAGCATTGTATCTATAATTGAAATGCACGCAAATCTATACGGGGTTCAAACATGTAGATCAGTTTACAAATGTTATTGGCTATTGATAAAATGGAATTAAAGTGTTACAGTTTAATTCTGGTATTTAATATTTCTAAAAGTAATCTATAGAAGGCAATACAATGCAGAGGTGTAACGGGTCAACAAAAACTGAAACAAATTAAGGCATATAACAGTGGAATAATCTTTTATTAATACAATATAGAAGTATTTTTTATATACTTTTGACATTGCATTGTGTTTTAGCTTTCGTTAGTGTGGTTTGATGGAAGTTTCATGTCGTATGATATTTCGGGGAAAATTGCCTTCCTCAAATATGTGCTTAACTTTAATTCAAAACTATGCACATTTGCACTGAAGTTGAAAACGTATTTGAAGAAGTGAATTTTCCCAAAATGTCATACAATATGGAACTTCCATCAGACCATAATAATGCAAGTTAAAACACAATGCAATGTTAAAAGCATATATATTGTATTGATAAAAGCTTGTTTCACCGTTCTGTCTTAATTTACTTGAATTTGTGTTGATCCATTACACCTCTGCATTGTATTGCCTTCGATAAATTATGTTTGTTTACATATATATATATATATACATACATACACACACTCGACAATGATACAAACAAACTACAATCTTGTATTTATTAGGTTGGTGAAAAAAATGTTGCTTTTTGACGTATATATATCTGATAGAAAACATTATTTTTTGCACCAGCCTAATAATATTACTATTTACTAATTCGAGGATGGTATCGTTCTTCAGGTGTTTTAATTAGTTTTGAATTTTCAGCTTTGAACAACTTGGTAAGTCATTTAATTATTGTTTTTCAAAAAAAAAAAAAAAAAAAATTCAGTTTTAACTTTATTTATAGATAAATTATATCTGCAGTTTTGTATATAATTAGTTTTAGTTCAATATTGATGGATTGTATTGTCTGCCCCAATTTTGTTAGTGTACGATTTTCAATATCATCATCAATTTCTTGCAGGTACTGTGAGAAGGGAAAAGGAAAGAGAGCGTGAAGAAAGAGTCCGAGTTGCTCGAGAAAAGCTTGCCGAAGAACGGAAGAAAAAAATCGAAGAGTTTAAGGAGCAGCAAAGATTAGCACAGCAGCACAGAGAACGACAGCAAGAGTTAAGGCGTCGTAAAATTGATGAACTCCGTCGGAGGGAAGAAGAGAGGCGGGCTGCTGTTGAAGAACGCCGTCGCAAACAGGAAGAAGAACAGCGAGTAAGTGTTACACAGTTATTCTATTTGGGAAGAGGCGGGTTAAATGATTTTTCTTGTCCATGAGTTTAATCTTGTAAGTAGCATTTTCAGTTTTAGCAGTGTGCTTGGTTGATTTGAAGAATTTGGAATTACCACCAAGGTTGCAGAGTATAAATCTGAGAGTTTTGGAAGGAGTTATACTCATAAGAATGCAAGGAATCTGTCAGAATTTTTACTCTCAACAGACAGTCTGACTATTCGTAAACTTTAAAATATTGAATCTGGATCGGGATTTGGAGCATTCTATGAGATGGTGTGGTAATTTAGGGTGCACTAGGAGATCGTGAGGTAGTTTGGAGCGTTCTACAAGATGTTAAGGTGCTTTGGAGCATTCTACGAGATGGTGAGATGTTTGGAGCATTCATGAAATGGTGTCGCACTTTTAGGCATTCTACAAGATGGTGTTTTAGGAGATGGTGTGGTATTTGGGTCATTGTAAGAGATGGTATATAGATGTTGTGCCATTGTAGGAGACTCATCTTATACCTTCTGATTCTGCAGCCCTGATTCCTACTTCTTAGTGTTTAAAGGAATAACTGATTTAGAATTATATTTCCTCCAAAAAGTTTGAAGTCTGATTTTTAAAAATATTATATGAATTCTCAAAATTAAAGCATATTTTGAAAATGTTAATGTGACTGTCAGATTAGATGCAAATTAAAAACAAATATCTGACTTAAAAGTTGGTTTTAAAATTCTTGAGTTGTAATTCCAACTCTCCACTTCACAGAAAAGTTTTAAAAAAAATAAAAAAATAAAAAATCTGCTTATTCAGCTTAAAACAATAACAAAATGACTTTGACTCCAAACTTGAAAAAAACGGTTTACTCCTGATTCCTAATTCGAAATTCCAACTCACTAACTCTTATCATATCATGATTTTTGAGGTAGTCTTTCAATATTGTCTGCTACCTATGCCACTACACACTGAAATGAGTTCTTTTTACTGAGGATTGAAATGCTTAGTGAAATGAGAAGTCATCTGTTGCCACCCCCTGCCCCACCTGACACCTACCCCAAAACCTGAAAACTTGTTGATCAAGCTTTTAGCTGTTGTTCATTTGCACTTGGAGGAAGGAAGAAAGTCTATTCAACAATTTCTTTGGCTCAACTAAATCAGATAATGTTTTCCTTTCCTTCTTTTGTTCCTTTTCTTTTGTCCTTCCCTGTCTCTAACGTAGATGACAGTATTTCATCAGTTGAAAATAATGACTCAGTTTCTTGTGCTTTGCTTTTTTCCTCCCACTTTTACTGGCTTTGTGGACCCAACAACAACAACAACAACAACAACAACAACGCCTTTAGCTTTCCCTGATAATTCTTCATTCACTGTATGCCGGCTTATTGATTTTTGCTTCCTCTCTCTCTCTCTCTCTCTCTCTCTCTCTCTCTGCGTTTTCTCTTTTTTTCTCTCTTTTTTCTCTCTCTCGTTCTCTTTCTCCCTTTGTCTCTTTCTTTTGTCTTTTTTTCTTTCTCTCCTTTTCTCTCTCTCCTTTTCTCTTTTTCTTTCTCTTCTCTCTCTTTTTTTCTTCTCTCTCTTTTTTTCTTCTCTCTCTTTTTTTCTTCTCTCTCTCTTTTTTTCTTCTCTCTCTCTTTTTTTCTTCTCTCTCTCTTTTTTTCTTCTCTCTCTCCTTTTCTCTTCTCTCTCTCCTTTTCTCTTCTCTCTCTCCTTTTCTCTTCTCTCTCTCCTTTTCTCTTCTCTCTCTCCTTTTCTCTTCTCTCTCTCCTTTTCTCTTCTCTCTCTCCTTTTCTCTTCTCTCTCTCCTTTTCTCTTCTCTCTCTCCTTTTCTCTTCTCTCTCTCCTTTTCTCTTCTCTCTCTCCTTTTCTCTTCTCTCTCTCCTTTTCTCTTCTCTCTCTCCTTTTCTCTTCTCTCTCTCCTTTTCTCTTCTCTCTCTCCTTTTCTCTTCTCTCTCTCCTTTTCTCTTCTCTATCTCCTTTTCTCTTCTCTCTCTCCTTTTCTCTTCTCTCTCTCCTTTTCTCTTCTCTCTCTCCTTTTCTCTTCTCTCTCTCCTTTTCTCTTCTCTCTCTCCTTTTCTCTCTTCTCTCTCCTTTTCTCCCCTCTTTGTTTCTCTCCCCTTTCTGTTTTTCTATCTCTTTGTTTCTTTAAAACCAACTAATGCTATTAAGTAGCTATTTCTTTCTTTCTCTCTCTCTCATGTTAATTTATTTCAAAATGGTTGTCATGGAAACTACTTAGCTATCTTGTGTCATCTCGACTTGCTATATTGACCAATAAGTAGCAATGGTCGGCAAGGGTTTTGGAATTATTTACAAAAAAAAAAAAAAAAATCTGACTTTGACAATAATCGTTGACTCATGATTCCAATAACCTTAGAAGTAGGAGTCAACTAGAAAAGAAAATCTTTGTAATTTCTGCAGAAATTGCTAAATCTGACTTTCCACCTCTGCCAACACACAAAGCTCCTTTCAACTTGCTGATACGTTTGTCTTTTTCCTCTTTGATATTAATAGACTGCACTTAAAAAAAATTAACATAATGGCTCCTGTCTGCATCCTAAACTATACAAAAACCAAAACATGTAAACATAACCGATAACTTATTTCCTAATTTTGTTCAGGTGACATATACACACACACACACAGACAAACACAAAGACGGTCGCAGTATATTAATAATTCTGACCTATAAAATTTTCAAGTTATAGTTTAGACCGTGCTCTATGCAGTACAGAGAATGCGCTGCCACTGCAGGCTTTCGCACATGACTTGTTCTCCAATAAACATTCTCTGAATGGCAAATCACTGGTGTTAGAGCACCAGGATGCATGCAAACTGAAATTATGATTATTGGATTTTTGTCCAGAATGCTCCCTACCCCCACCTATATTAAAAAAAAAAATTAAAAAATCAAAAAAAATCTGTATGATGTACATATCTGTGACAAAAGTAAAATATATTCCGAAAATCACATAAATTGATCAAGTTTTTTTATTTTATTTTTATTTAATTTTTAAATAAGAAAATCAAATTTTATGAGTAACAGAAGAGTATCTGTCTTGTCCACCATTATGAAATCAATCTACAAAAAAAAAAAAAAAAAAACATACAAAAAACAGAAAGAGATAACCCAATAATTCAAATTTGCAAAATCTATGTTGTGATGTCTACAAATTCCCATTTTAAGATGACTTTTTTTTTTATAAAAATAAAATTATTTGATTGATTGACATGATTTTTGGAACATGATATTTTCGTTCTATCAGTGTCCTAAAACTGGAGGTTTGGGGAAGAACTGATTAGTTTTAATATCCCAAAAATCAACAGAGAGTTTGAATATTGGAAGATTTTATAACAAGGAGTTTGAGTCGCATATTTTGGAGTCAAAGTTGGATCATATACATTCTGACTTGGCAACACAGATATCCACTTCCTTCCTTTCATTTTTATTTTGGAAAAAATTACAAAAATAAAATTCAGTTGGTGTTTGCTTAGAAAATTTCCATTAATCTCTTAAAAAATTATCTTCTTTATAAGAATAAAATTACTTGATCGATTTATGTAATTTTTAGAATTTATTTTTATTCCATCACGGTTCTAAAGTTGGTTAAAATCCTGTTATTGTTTGCTTATAAAATTGACTTGACAATCTAGTGAGTGGAGAGGGGTATATCTCTTTCCTTCCTTACAACGCTGTTTGGTTTTTGCCGAGAATTCCCTCATATTAAAAAAAAGGATAAAGAAAAATCTGTATGTGACAAAATTAAAATATCATATTCCAGAAAATTTTAAATAAGAAAATAAAATTTAATAAGGATCCAAAGAGTGACTCTTGCTTACCATTTTTGAAAAATATTTTGAGAAATAAAGGGAGATAACTCAACAATAGTTTATACTTGATTTATGTTGTAATGCCTACAAATTTTTATTAATTGCTTAAAAATAATTTTTTTTATATAAAACTAAATAAATATATAAAAAAATAAAACTACTTGATTAATTTGATGTGATTTTTGGAATATGTCATTATACAGTAGAACACCAGGATAGGGCATAAAAAATTGGTAACAAGATACAGTACAGTATATAATACACATGTATATAATAAAATAACATAAATAACTGTAACAAGGGGCAGGAAAAACATTGTTTTCTATATTGTAACCTGAAAAAAAACGTATCCTAGGGCCACTGTATCCCGGAGTTCTTCTGTACAAATGCTTCATTATTTTTGTTTTTCAATGGGGAGGGAGTTTTGAACAAGAACATCTTCTTTCCTCACAGAAGGGACATTGTGGTTTCTCTCTGCTTGATCATTATTTGCGTGGAAGATGCTCGGCTGAGCTCTAGTTTTTAGTTCCTCCTTGTAAGACATTTACAAAAAGAACTCTTCTAGCTATCACAAAAAGAAATTTCTTTTCTTCCTAAATATGCCTAGCCTCGACAGAACTTATCTGTGGAACTGCTTCCCTGCTGATTACAATTCGGTCATTTTCAACTTTTTGTCATGGACCGCCCCAAAAGTGATCAAATGCAGTTCATACCATCGATCAATGTTAGTACTCTCTCATTTTTCAGCTGGTATTTATTCTTGTCTTGTTAACTCATCCTCAAGTTGTTCTGGGCCTTGATAAGTGATGCCCTCAATCGCCATTAATGAACAAAAAAAAAAAAAAATTTTTAACCACCACAGGTTTTGTATTATTTGGACTATTCTTCTCATCTTTAGTGTTATTTTTTACAATGTTTCGACTGATGTAACCTCTGATCTTCTTCCGCAAGGACTCGTGGTGTAACGGATAATATACTAGGTAAAATTTAGTTGTGACACTCTTCTGGAGGTTGACGGTTCATATGATACTGCAAAAGGTTGGCCGTTTTACATCAACTGAAATATTGTGAAAATGACACTCAAGATGAGAACAGTAGTTCGAAGAAGCCAATTAATACAAATAATCTATCCTCATCTAAAAAAAAAAAAAAAAAAAAAAAATTCACAGACTACGAATTGCTTAACACTTCTCTACCTGGTTATGGCTAATGGAGTGAGAAAATGCTACTCCCGTGGATTTAATAAAGAGTTCCATTTGAGATTCCATACAGATTCCTGAGTTTGACAGAAAGATCGAGATACACCTGAAAAGGATTGGAGGTTACATTGGGTGACACATTGTTCCAATAACACTCAAGATGAGAACAGTAGTCTGAATCATCTAAATAATAGAAATTATTAATCGTCATCTAAAAAAAATCAGAAACAAAATAACCCAAGTCTTTTTTTTATTTTTTTTATTGAAGTGTTGTATACCTGTCTATTGTGATTATGAGTGATGTAGGTTGGAGTAAAAGTTGCTAAATCATTCGATTGTGAATGATTGCGAATAAAAGGTGGGAATTAAAATGTTCGTAGAAACTGCTTTTCATTGAAATAATTTTGCACCTGGAACCTCATAAATGTTTCACATTTTCTTTATTTTTTTATTTTACTTGGGCGTAAGTTTTCAGAAATTTAGAGGTTGTTTCCTTGAATCCATAAATATCTGAGTATTCAATAAAGATTCTCTTCTACCTGTGGAACTCTGTTCTGCTTTTCAGCTGACTACAATATGGTCATCTTTGAGTCCAATGTAAACAAATTCTTGTTGAGCCCCCCCCCCTCAATAATCCATATCTACCCCATTTCCATCACTAACTATTAATACGCTGTTGTCTCAGTGACTACTGTACACTCATTAATAGGGCTAGGACAACAGCATATTCTTTTCATTGTTTTGACTCTCGAGTGTGTATCCGTTGATATTTTATGCTTTTATATAGTGATGTGGTTCTCGGTTGATTAACTGTGTCGGATATATACTTGAGTGTCAAAAAAAATGAAAAGAATATGCTGTTGTCGGTGCCCTACTCATTGACCCTTATCCTCGAGTGACTTACGGGCCATGATAAGTGGTGAATCCCATGGAAAAACAAAAAAACAAAACAAAAAGGCTCTCAAACATTGTTAGTAAAAAAAAAAATGAAAAACATTAATTTTCTTATCCAGTTGTGTTAAAATATATCTTTCTCTTGATCTTTTACCGAATTCCAATGCAACAATTTATCTGTCCTGCTGGAGCATTCAGCAAAGTTCTGTAACTTGCATTAACATCACTTGAAGAAGGCGTGCCATTCCTCGTGTGAGTGAGCATCTCAGATATTGAGTTAGTAAAGTGATGAACACCAATTTTCCTCTTCCCCAAACTGACCACTTAATCATGTTCTACTTAATCATTAGTGTTTTTTCTTTGGTTTCACTGGATTCACCTGATCTGGTTTGATATCCAGCTTTGTGTTTTTAATTGAGGTAACATCACTAGGAGAAGGTGCACCATTCCTTGTTGGAGATGGAGTATACATATGTTGAGTGGATCGTAGTTGGGCTCCGAGCACTGTTATTTTGAATATTTAGTCAGAACAAGAATTCATCAATCCTTATTCTGCATTAGTATCATAAAAAAAAGAGTTTATTCAAATTCACCTTAATATTACTGCTATTACTCAAAGTAACATCACTAGGATGAGCCCGTGTATTAAGCATTGAATAATAATCCGAATAGGGTTGATATGCCAAAAAACGAAACGACAAAACCAAAACCGAACCAAACACCATCTTTGAGCCAAGATAAAAGTGTAGTATCTGTTCTGACGCTACACTTGAATTTTTTTGTTCTCAGTCAGTGGAGGAGAAATCCTTCATGATGGAGGCAATTTTTATTTTTGTTACTTTCTCCATGTTTAAAAACGACCCTGGTGTCTAACTCTGCTCTCGTGGGGAGGCATTTTAAATAGGAACTAAACACCATGAATAAATATTTGAAGATATCAAGAACTTTTAAGTATAAAAGCTTTTTCCAAAATAACTGAGTTCAGCTGAAGATAACTCAGAAAGGGTTGATATGTTCTGGGGTAGTTAACACCCCATATCCAGGATAGTATGGATTTGTCTGGCACTATGTAAGCCAGACATTTCTGCCTTCAAGCAGAGAGCCCATGCGTAGTTTAACCGTTCGCAGTGAACACCAGGACTCTTTCACCTTAATATTGTGCCCCCCCCCAAAAAAAACGATTATGTTTCTAACTAAAGCAAGTAGGTTTACAATTTAAGAGGTCATGAGGTCATCGGATAATCGGGCAACAAAATTAAAAGGCATTTCAGGCTGTAATAATCCTTGAAATGTCAATGATTAATCAATACCTAATCTTCGATAATTTGATGGGAATTTGATTGAAAAGTATATCTGCAGTGAGAGTGGTAGCACAGATGAAGATGACTGACAGCCGTCCAGCAGATGATTATTTTTTCTTGTTAGTGACAGTCATGGTATACTTTGTCATCAGTTACTATGTTCTTGCTACATATTAAAAAAGATACTTATGTAGAAGGGCCTTGCTATTGTCCAAATTTTCCGGCAGTTTATGTAAAATGCCGAACCAATAAAATAGCAGTAGTCAACATCGTTTAAGAAAACATTTATTTGCTATTATTGACTTATTATTACAAAAAAACTAAATAATTATCTTGATGTGAACAAAAAAAACATCATGGAAAAAAAAAGAATCATTCAAAAAAATGTTTTTAAATTCTGTCAGTTGTTCAAAAGATAAATAATTATTCATGAAACTTACCTTACAATGAATGTTTTTTTTTTTTCTTTCTTGATTTGAATCTTAATTTTCTTAAAATTGCCCAGTAATTATTCATTGTTTTCTTCATAACAACAACAAAAGAATATTGTTTTCATGGAAAAAGTTAACTAGCATTTGCATAAACAAAAAATTTGCAAAACTTTAAGTTTGGCACCTTCCTACATTTTATAAAAATGCAACAATAGCACAATCCTTATTCTGCATTAGTATCATAAAAAAAGAGTATATTCAAATCATCAATTTAAAAATTTACAAACCACCATTAATCTCTCTCTCCTCTCACATAGACACGGTCCAACAAATCATCTCTAATAGGTTCCACACTGTCTACCAAGTGTTCCGAAATGGTTTTTACGTCTGTTTATTTATTACTTATTTATTTATTTAGTTGCTTACTTTGCTAATCGTTATCTTTTACCGTTTCTTTTACGAGTACTTTTACTAAGGTATTTTTAAGTGTCTGAGTGTTCTTATCGATATTCTTGTTCTTATTTATATGGGTGTGTGCTCTTAGTTCTTGCCTTGAAAAGTCTCAGCGTGTATGTGCAAATAATGTCATGCGTACATACCTGCTTGCCTTGTCCAGCGGATATCTTCTTGGACGCTGGGCTTCCATCTCGTGGGGAGTGGTCACTGCTGCAGACAGACACATTGATAACACAAGATGGATTTGAAGCTTCATTCTTTTATTCAAAGGCAAGCCTATATCTGGGACCCATGGTTGTTGGAGACCCAGGATTTCCCGTCTATATTGTCTGCTGCCCAAGACCAACTCCCAGCCCATGTGGTCGTCGACCGGAAGAATCGACTACAAGTCAGTGTCACCCCTAATTTCCGGTGCACGTCACCCCTAATTTCCGGTGCATCTAACCTAGGTCATTAAAGGTGATTTGAGTTTGACGCCTGTCAAACCCAACCTTTTGTGACCCCACTAAACTCGCTGATGGGAATCGAAAATATACCTACATACCTTGCTATTTCTACAAACTACCTAGATAGCATTTAAGCTGGGATTCCCAATACTACACAAGATCTAATCCTTGTCCCATCGCCACATGATTGTATCCCAGTTTTCCCTGTCTTGTTTTATATTTATTTCAATGGACTATGCGCTGATAGACTTGTTGGTCTTGTACCCTATTGGCATAAATATCCTTGACCAATCCAACAGTTAGCTAAATTCTACATCTTTACTGTGGAAATCCTCAGATGTGGGAAGGTTTTCTACTCTAATGGTTTCTTTACTTAAACTGCTAACCTTTAGAATTCCCTCTCTGACCCTCTGTATCCCTGACTCTACTAGCACGCAGAAATTTAAATGTAATGTGAACAAACATCTTGCTGCATGATTCTCAACTTAAAACAGAGCCGCTAGCGCTTGTAGCAATAGCTGCAGCATGACACACATGAAAATGACTGAGCCAGTGCGTGAAGTGACGTTGCAGTGGAGGAAGAGAAGGGGAAAAAGCAGAGAAAGAAAGGATATGCATGGACGACAAGCGACGGTGAACACGTGTGCATGGCAGAGGATCGGTTAGATGGGCATGTGATAGACGTGAGAGACTTTTAAAAGCACATGTTGGACATCGTAGTTTTGTCAAATTCATGGCAAACTAAGAAACTTTTAAAACAATATGCAACACGTTGTTGGAAGGCACCAGAAATAAATTCATTTTTTTAAAACTGGAAAAAAAAAAAGTGTGATGGACGTATGGCCAGGTGGTGACGTGAGAGACTTTTAAAAGCACGTGTTGGACACTGCAGAGTTTTGTCAAATTCATGGCGAACTAAGAAACTTTTAAAACAATATGCAACACGTTGTTGGAAAGCACAGGTAACAAATGCACTTTGTTAAAACTGAAAATAAAGCTGAGTCGAATTATTTTCCTTTTGTTTCCTTCCTTTATGACCGTCTCTGCCTGCAGCGTGTTGGTCTGAGTGTTAAAACCTAACAACACTGTTTCAGATTTACGACAGCGTTACATTACTACAGCCTGATTTAATTTACATTTCCGTGTTGAACACATGTTGTCAGGACTGTCACATCATTTTAAAAAAAGATTTGAATTTGCTTAATGAACCTGTGTGTGTGTGTATATATATATATATATATATATATATATATATATATATATATATATATATATAAAAAGAACAAATATTAAAAACACTTTAGGAAGAGTTAAAAACATATTTAATTTTCAAAAAGGAGACACAAATTAAGTGGATTGTCCTTAATCCGCAAAGTTTTGAAAGAAATACTTTCCTTCTCATCAGAGGGTAGGAATTAGCAAAATGCAGAATCGGATTTTGCTTGCAAAGTATTTAATGAAACTACAAGTAAGCCATATATATGTGTGTGTGTGTATATATATATATATATATATATATATATATATATATATATATATATATATATATTGGAAGGCACCAGTAATAAATGCATTTTGTTGAAACTGAAAAAATAAAAAAAGCTGATTGAATTTCTTTTTGTTTTTTTTCTTTGCGACTGTCTCTGAATGCAACGTGTGGGTCTGAGTGTTAAAATGTAACAACACCGTTAAAGAATATAAACAACAAACAACATTACAAAAAGCTCCTATGGATATGACCCTAAATTCATAGTAGCTCCTTACATCTCAGTGGCAATGTGCCTCGTTTTGGAGGGAATTAAAAAAAAATAATAATAATAATTTTTTGTGTGCATCAGACCTGGGGAGGGAGAGAGGGAGGGATTACCCATTTTTGCCAAAGTTGAAATCTGCTTTTCTAAAACTGGCTGAAGAGTCATTTTTTTCTACTGATCAGAACAATCGTTTCATGAGTCAGCAATTCTTGCAGAAGTCAGTCTAGTTTTTGAAGAGTTTTTAGTTGATCGCTATGATATATTTATGATGAAATCCTAGTTCCAAGCAGAATGTTTAAAAAATTCTCTGAAATAAATAAATAAATGGATCAACCATAGGCAAAGGTGACCCCAATGGCTCCCTTTTTATGAATATAAAGCAGAAAATCACTCCTTTCCATAGATTGCTCCACTTACCTTTATTTTCTCCTTAATGCTGAGTATTCCTATTGTTCTGATAATGTCAGATGAGGATGCTGTGCCAAGAAACCCAAATTTTCTTTTTTTTCTGTTCATTTTGTTGTATATTGTGATATCTTCAGAAGAGGAAAAGATTTTGCATTTGCTTGGGTTCATTTTCAGCCTTCATTTCTTTCTGATTTGTAAAGGATTTATTTGTTTGAAGTAGCTAATATGCGTGAGGCTTTCAGCGTATCTTTCAACATCTCTCCCAAGCTGCTATTCCTGTCTGTATTTATTGATTACATCAGCCAATCATATTCTTGTGTGGAGAAACCCGGATGTATGTCTATTCATTACATCACTTAAGAGATTTCAAGCTCAGAAGTAGAGAGCTTCAACTTACCAAAGATAGCGCCAACAAGCATGCTGTCATCAGCATGATTGATATTAGTAGAAAACTCATTTCTAATCACCACGCCTACTACGCACTTAGTTCATGTCCCGTTTTCTCTTTTAATGTTTTCAAATATATGTTTATTTCATGTTTCAATTTTGGGTTATAGTCAGCTAATATTCCTAATTTCCAGCGTAGTGCTACTGGAATCGGTGACAAAGTAAATCAGTTCCTTCACTTTTATTGTTCTTTAGTATTTTTATTGTGAAGCGATTTATTGAAATAAAATAGAAGAAAAGGACATAGTTGAAAAGTGTACAATAAAAATTAACAAAATTATAAAAAGATAAAAATAACAAAATTAATCTTTTTTGGATAGTCATCTCCAAGAATAAGTTTTTATTAACACTTTTAATAAGCAAAATTTAAAAAACAAGTCTTTATTAACACTTTTTAATAAACAAGATTTAAAAAATAAGTCTTTATTAACACTTTAAATAAACAAAATTTAAAAAAATGTCTTTATTTTATTTGAAATTTTATAAAAATTGTTTTCAAAAATTTTTTTAAGTGTGTTCAATAATTCTTAAAACAAAACTAATTTCAATAATTCTTAATTAAAATAAGACCAAAAAAACTTTTCAATTATTATCTTCTTCTATATATATATATATATATATATATATATATATAAAAGAGCGAAAATATATGTATGTATGTACGCTTTTCCTCGATGTCCACAAAAGGCTTCTTTCAGAGAAGCGCTCGCTCACTTCGCAACTTTATCATCCATAAATTGTAATATCTCACACTTAACCACGGAGCTCGCCTGTCTATTTAATTTTATTGACTTTCAAATGTTAATTATTCCACATCTCCCGCATCGGCACGCGTTATATTCGGTTTTCGGCATAAACAAAAAGCGAAACTCGACTCTAATCACTGGCCAAAAGCCAGACTGGCCTGCGCGCCCTCTGGGGCACGGGCGACAAGATCAAAGTGTAGTATCTGTTCCGACAGATGCTGCAAGCTATGACTAGCAAAGACCAGATGTGGGGGCAACCCCACATGCCTGACCTTTAACCAGCTCCCATTTCCCACCTCTCGGGAGCTGGTCCCCTTTTTCCCTTCCCCCTCCCTTCACTCCTCACATTAAAAATTGGCCTTGTGCCTAATTTGCTCGGTGGGGGCGCAAATAAATACCCACTGGCTGAAAGCCAGTGGTCTCTAGAGAGCTAAGTAACGTTTGGTCAATGTCGACTTCGTCATATCAGACGGTAGCTTTCATTTCGAGACGAGACGCTTCCCCTAATAAACAGGGAGCGGGTTTTTAAAAACAAACAAACCGATTTATTGACCTCATTAAAAACTGTCTCGCACAAAATGCTAACTGCTGAATACCTATCGCCGTCACGTCAATCAAAAACGCGCACCTGTTTTTGTTTTTTTCACACTTTACTATTTTCCAACTGCGCGTCAAGGCTTCGTTTTTTTTTCACGGGCACCTGTTTTTTTTTCACATTTCAGGTTTTTTTCACACACACCTACAAACACCCGGGCAACGCCGGGTACCCCTCGCTAGTTATTAAATAAAAAAAGAATGATCAGAAAAACATAATTAAGAAAGAGTACATGTACAGGGGAGATATAGGTGTGAGAGAAAAAAAGTGAAGGAACTGATTTTCCTTGTCACTGCTTCCGGTAGCACTACGCTAGAAGTTAGGAAATACATTAGCTGATTATAACTGAATTTTTATTAATTCAGTTGTGAATTAAAAATAAATTACTATTAAATTTTCTTTGTTGTTTTATTGAATTTTTACTAACAAAATTATACAGATAAAAATAACACAATTAGTCTTTATTTGGACTTTTAATAACACAATTTAAAACATGAAAGTTATTTTTTGGAAATTTTATAAAAAGTATTTTCAATAATTCTTTAAAAAAAAAAATAAAACTAATTTCAATAATTCTTAATTAAAATAAGACTAAAAAAGACTTTTCAATGATTATTAAATAAAAAAAAAAAGAATGATTGGAAAAGTATAATTAAAAAAAAAGAGTCCGAGCTCGTTTGAGCTCCAATCTATGGTACCCCTTTGCAAAACTTTCATGAAAAACACTTGTCTAGTTGAAACCACTATCATTAATTTCCCCCACTCTTTATCTGTGCCTAAACCTGAATGTAGAATCCATGAACAAAGCTTCTTTCTTAGAACTGCACTCCTGTGGAACTCTGTTCCGTTTGCCTGCTTTCCAGCTGACTAGAATATGATCGTCTTCAAGTCGAACATGAACCATCCCCTTAAGTAATCCAATTTACCAAATTTCTATTACTAACAATATTGTCCCATTGATTACTGTATACTCATTACCCCCCAAATCCTCGAGTGGCCTCCAGTCCTTGATATGTGGTGACTACTTTGTAAAAAACAAAACAAAAAAAAAAACATGCATAGAGGAGATATAGGTGTGAGAAAGCGAATGAACTGATTTGCCATGTCACTGCTTCCGGTAGCAGTACATCGGAAGTTAGAAAGTATGTTAGCTGTTCAGTTGTAAATTAAAAACAAATTGCTATTTAATTTTCTTTTTTTTTTTTTTTTCAGGCAAGAAGGGAAGCAATCTTACAAAAAGCTCAAGAACGAGTTGCCAGATACGAACAGTGGAAGCAGCAGGGCCGACATAGAGGTGGGAGAATTTATGGCTTTGGTAGCCGTACACCACGTGAAATCTGTTTGCCTTTAGACCGCAAGAGATCATCTTCTCATAGTACGCTTCTGCGACGCTCACCTAATGACTCTGACTCAGATTCGTATGTCCGACCGCAGCGTCGAGCTGTCTCAGCCTGCAGTATGGTCAGACGGCACTGTTGTGTTGATGTAAAACCAGCTGGTAGGTTAATCCTTCTAATTTCCTAACCATTAACATGACGTCTGTGTGATGAATATGTATCCTGCTGTTGCCTGGTTCTTGTATCTCATCGTCTTTTTTCATTATAACCGTTATTCTGTTCATGGCTTCTGTCTGTCATGATTGTCTGATGACATTTTGCTCTTTTGATTGTCTTAATTCCTTTTCCTTCTCTGGTGTTGGTTATGTTTCAAACATTTATTCTTAATCGTGTTTCTTTCCTTTTCTTTTGTTCTGTTTACCCTTCTAATTTTCATGTTGGCAAATTTTTTTTTTATTAGAATTGGTTTTGGATTAATAGAGCAGAAATTTGTATTTGAAAATTGGGATTACGAACGCCTCTAGTATATCTTAAGTTAACAATTCGTTGTTGATTTGTATAATGTTATTGTATATACCTCCCCTCTAAGGGGAGATCTAATATCTCATAATTTAGTATAATATGTAAATATTCATAATATATCTTACTAGGCATTCGTTCTCAGATATGATCCTTGGTTAACAATCATTATCAACCTGTATTAATATTGTTGTATATACCTCCCCTTTAAGGGGAGATCTAATATATCACAATCTATTAAAATACATGAACATTCATAGCATACCTTGTTGGGCATCCGTTCTTTCTTGCTGTGATATTGCCCAACCAATGATGCTGCCTGCAAACAAGTTCATTCATATCTCGAAAATAGGACCAAAACAAAGTAACCAGTTGAAGATCAAAAGAGGTTTATTCTCTTTGTTGCTGTTCGAAGCCACTAATCAGTTGACCGGCACGTGATATTACATTCGTTCCTTGCACATAGGAGGTCAAGCTAACATCCGAGTGCATTAAGATGACTCCTGATTAAACTCTATTATCATCCATTGTGAGCTAACAACATTATATTCAACCAATATTTAACAATGTTACATAGACAAAAATAATATATAGGTACAAAACCTTCATTGGTGTTGAACAGAATCATGTAATAATATCATAAAATGATTTTCAAAATTGTTAGAGACAAAACTAAGAGATGATTATAATACTCAGTCTGCGTAACTGCCTAAAATGTTGGTAAAAAATACAAAGTTGTGATACAACAGCTTGCCTGTTCAATGATTGCTGCAAATAAATTAACATTCAAAAAGTGTCAATCGTACACGAATTCTAGCCATTGAGATGACATAAACCGATGAGGAAAGGCATTTGAAATACTTAGAAACTGAACTATTCAACAGCAACACTATTCCACCTGAATAATTGACTATGATAAAAAGTTGTGATGCAACAGCCAGCCTTCTTTTATCGCATATCAATAAAATCCACTGAGGCAGTATAATCTGGTGATAACCTAAGTCTTTTAGCATCTATTAAGAAAATCATTAATGCAGACAAATCTCGTATTATATTTAATAGGCACTGATAACTTTTTTTTATTTTGGAAACAAACAAGAATCATTCTTTTGATCATTCTTAGAAGAGAAACCCCTCTTTGGTTTCCTTTTACCTTGTTTTGTTCCTGGCTAGGCAGGGCTACATTGGATTCAGTTGTTGTGGTCATCTCTTCACCAGCTTTATGGCCTTGGTTTTTTTTTTTTCAATGCCTTGGGGGCCAATTCTATTACTCTAGATGTCCGTCTGTTGTCTGCAGATCTCAAAACATGACCTGTCTATTTATGTTTAGCTGTTTGTATGGTGATGACGTTCATTTCAGTTTGCTGTCTAGTGGTGCTTGTTCAAAGTAGATGTTTGATCTACTTTCGGCAGCCTCACTTTCCTTATTTTGTCCTTTAGTCATCACATTCCATAAGCGATATTTCTGACAATGGGGGACAAATTGCTGTTTTCCAAGTCCGAATCTAACACTTACTGTTGTTTAGTTTTTAACTTAAAAGTAATAGTTTTAATTATTTTTTTTTAGCTCCTTACAATAAACTGGCTTCATGCCTTGTCTGGAGCAATTTCCTTAAAACCAAAACAAAACAAAACAAAAAAAGATGAAGGATATTAAAACATGCATATGAAGAAGGCTTTCATATTTTGAAGCACAATGTAAAAAAAAACAAATAGCTGTTTAGTTTAGTTTTTTTTTTCTTTGTCAAGCCTTAGATGTTACAAGATAGTATCGTACTGGACATAGCGTTGCCTCAAATGATTGCTAGGGAGATGCGCTAAAGCTACCAAGCAGCCTCTATAGAATCTTGTAATCATTTATCCCGCACTGATGCAAACCACTGAAGCAATATAATATAGCAATAACCTAAGGAGATACTTATGAAGTAGCAATTTAAGAAAGAAAAGAGAACCCTTTTAAAACCTATTGGAAAATTCAGTAATTTACTACTAATTTAGCTTTACGTCCAATGGTGTTGTTGTGGTTTTAATATTACATGTATTTTGTCATCAGCACAAATAGAAATCGATATAATATGGCAATTTCTTCATATTTAAGTATAGTAGTCCCTCGATAGCGAGGATGACTGTCCATAAATGCCGTTATGTGCATTCAGGAGAACATGATCCACTCTCTTCACCAGGTATGTGCCTAAACAGTCTTCATATTTGCGATGTAGTAAAATACTGCATCTTGACGTTAATGTTCGTTATTGCAATAGTAGTGTCAGGTGGAGGTGATCTCTATTTTTTCATTATTTCCATGTAAGGTACTCGACTGAACTCTAATCTTTCTCTTTGTAAGACATTTACAATAAGGACTCATCTATCTACCACAACGGAAAGTGATTTACCTTTCTCCCTCCAAATGCTTAATGTAAGGAGGAATCTTTATGAACAAAGCTTCATTGCAAGGTTTCCCCTACCTGTGGAACATATTGCTACAAGACTGCTTTCCTGTTGATTACAAATTCTTATCATAAAACGACCCATTACAAATTGGAAGTTGTTCATCCATTTGATCAATGTTAATACCCTCATTGTGTTCCCCATCTTTCGGCTTACAATTCATCCATCTCATTAACTTGTATCCTTGATTTGCTCTTGGCCTTGTTAACTGGTGACACAATAGTAACAATAAAAAAATGGGGTGAGATAGGTCACCTTTGTTACATCTTCAAACGAGGGGTTTATTATAGCTTGTAACATGCATGGCCTTGGCTATTTCATCTTCAGGTTAGTCTTACATGCATCTGAAGATAGATAATTAATGCTGATGAAGCAATTGTACTAATTATATTGAATGAATGTTGCGGTTCTTTGGGTAAACGAGAAGCAGTCTACTTGATGATAGTTTCCGGTTTTGAAATTGGAAATTGACAAGTGGTGTTAAAAAAAAAACACAAAAAAAACTGTCCCTCATCATTTTGACAATTTTTAAACATTCCAATTATAAAGAAAATACTAAATAAACTACTTTTAAAAAAGATATTTTTCAAAATAGACTATTAAAAAATATATTCAATTCCCAAAAAGTAAAATTGCACTTATAAAAAAGTTTGATTTTCTTATGCACACAGGAGTTTGATTTTCTTATGCACACATCCGAGTGCATTAAGATGACCTCTGATTAAACTCTATTATCATCCATTGTCAGCAAACAATTAAAAAAAAAAAAAGATGGTGTGAAGAAATTATTACTTAACCAACTCCCCACTCCCAAAATAGAAAAAAAAGCAGAAAAAAATCCAATATGATTGATAAATTTTGATAAAGCACCACTTGTACTTGTGACAGTATTCACGTGGAGTGTTGGAGCCAGCTTCAAGTGAATTTGCAACATCACGAATCAAGGCAATCCATTCAAATCTGTCCGCTGCCGACTCCTCGGTATACTTATGCCAGTCACAATTCTATTGTAACACACTGAAGATGCAAGGGCTGGTCATAGTTTCAATGTTCTCAGTTGGCCAGTACTCTTGTGCCATCCCGGTAGCAGTGTTGGTGCTACTGCCTTGTGAATCAGGTTAGTTGGTGGACGAAGAGCATACCCAAACCTTCCTGATAAGAAGAACTTTCTGAAGTCTAGGAATCTTATAATGTGCGTAGATTGTGGCATTTTGGACGTAGTTAAAGATACGAATCTCAAGAATGTACCGAAGACATCGCCGATCAAAGACGTCCAGCTTTTAAATGTCAGCGCCTTGCAGGTAATAAGTTTTGCCAACACAACTTGTCTATTTCCAATTTCAAAACTGGAAGTCGTCATCAAGTAGACTGTTTTTCTTTTACTATTCTTTGATATGGCAAGTTTAGGAGCACAAATAAACCATGACAGTGGACTTTAGCATATAAGATTTAAAACCAACAATTATTTTCTAATCGACAGTTTAAAGCCTTCAAAATCACTTTCAAATGTTGAACAGCCACAGAGTAATCACGATGCTGGACATTTTAGTCAATTATTAATAAATTTAAAACATTAGCATTGTTTGTTTAATTTGTTGCTATGCATAATTTAATAGTTTTGAAGCCTTGAAAATGTCGATTAGAAAGTAATTTATGGCTTGAACTAAAAGTTAATTGTTGGATTCAAGCATGATGGTTTATCTGTTCTCTTACTCCAAAGGATGACCTAAATATTTTGAATATACGTGCTTATCGTATCAAAGAACCAAACTTGATTAATCTATAGAAATTGTTGAACCAAATTATTTAACTGGGTAAATTGCTTTGCTCAACTTATTCTGATAAAAAAAAAAATAATGATTGTCTAATTTTCTAATTAAGTTGTTAAAAACTAACAACTTGTAAATATGAACAGCATTTTAAATGAGATTCAAGGTCTTATTAAACCACAAGAAAGTCATTCCCAATCACAGGTGAACAATGAACCAATGATGTCAATGTGCCATTGGTCAGATGGCTTCTCTGGAGACGAGAATGGATCAACAGGTGTTTGCATGTGGCTTCCAATTTTGTCTTTTTGGCATGGCACATGGACATTCAACTGCAGTAGAATGTCTAATTTCATCCATTCGTTTTAGAAGAGAAATGTGTTCTGAACATCTAGTGGAATAATATTACTTATTAGGGTCTGTGTTAATGGCAATTAGGTCACCTAGTGTAGAGTTTGATAAGGGTCAAACCGTGTGCATGTCATAATGACCCAAAGTAGAATCATTTCCAGAGTTGAATCAAAGATGGCTAACATGGAGGTTAAAACAAGATGAAAGATCAGACCAGTTAGACAAAACAGTTTCCAACATTGTTGATGTTTACCCATTTATATATTTATTATCATTTATATATTTATTATCATTTATGCTTGAGTTGATGTTTTGAAAGATTATATAAATCATAATTCTACGACATTATGGCAAAGCTGTAATAATTTTCCATCCGTCCAAATTTGTTCAGAAAATAACAGATATATGGTAAATGTAGAAATTAACAATAATTAATGTTTGATTTCTTCAAAACAATTTCATTAAAACGCTCCATACAATTTCATTAAAACGCTCCATACAATTTCATTAAAACGCTCCATACAATTTCATTAAAATAGTTCATACAATTTCATTAAAATAGTTCATACCATTAAAAAAAAAAATCCCTACAATTGGTCCATACAATTTCATTAAAACGATCCATTCAATTTAGATTATTAAAAATAAAATGAATTCTAAGTGTAACTTCATTATTACATCTGCCAAGGAGGTTATGTTTTCAGCCAAGTTTTATAACTGTTTACTTGTGCACAGCCAGGCATACACATTGTTTGATCACTAATCACCAAACTTGGTCGAAATATTTGTAACTTCATTTCTGAAATATCAAAATCAGGGTTATGAAAAGGGTGAAAGACAGACTTTTGGTGATAATTTGGTTCTATTCATGATAGACTCAATACTTGAACCCATATTGTACCTAATGAAGTTCTCAATCTTATAGCATTGAGCATGACTTTGAACGTTTGGTCATAGTTGAAATTTTGATGACCTTTCAACTTCTCATTTTTCCTAATTTGATTAAATTTGCTAATCTCTCATAGTTAGTGATTTTTTTTTTTAAAGAAGTTAAGTGGTTCTAAAAGGAAAATCTAACAAAACAATTTTTAGTTTAAGATTATTTTCTCTTTTTTGACTTCTGGTTTCTGTTCTGTTAATAATTATCTTCCTTTGAGGTAACGTGAAATTCCCTCCCTTTTTCCCTATGTTAAGAATGGTTTTCTTGTCCATTTGACCATGTCATTTGACCATTGTCCAACCAAATAGCAGAAACTGGAAGTCAAAAGGAGTAGACAGTGTTAACTTGAACCCAATTTTCAATTTTAAAATAATGGATCTTACTTTCCCAAATTCTAGCTCATGTGTAGGGCCTGCTATCATGCGTAAACAAAGGATCACTATTACTCACATAATGAGTATGCAGTCTCTGCCTATGAGTTCAAATGTGGAACTATTAGAATTTCCCCGATTACACATGCAGAAAGAATGGACATTTTTTTATTAATAGACTAGATATGGATAAACTTCAAATTTAGCAGCCTAGCAAAAATGTTTACTCTGATCGCATAATTTTGTTAGGCTTGGAGAATTATTTAATTGCAAAAGAACGACATAAAATATGTAGTTAAAGTAAAATAAATTGTTTTGGACTATTAAAATAATTTCTAACACTTGATTATGTGCGTTTTTTTTTTGCAAGCTGTTAGCCTCATTTTCATAGTTGTTGTTTCACCACATTTCAGGCAACAACAACAATGAAGATGGGGATAATAGTTTGCAAAAAGAATGAATGCACAAATTACAAAGCCTCATCTCAAAGGATTTCGAATATAAAAACACAAAAAATAATACTATTGATAATGTTTCTCTATTTAGTTTTTATTATCACTTAGGTTTGAATTCATGTTTTGAAACATGACATAAATCATAATTCTATGACACCATGCCAAAATTATAATCATTTTCTATCTGTTTGTCCATCCAAGTTTGAAATAACATTTTTAGGTGTGTCTGTGTTTCTCTCAGAGGTTCGGTCTGTTCATCCATCCAACTTTAAAATAGAATTTTTAGCTGTGTCTACATGTTTTTCTTTCAGAGGTTCCGTCTGTCAGTTCATCCAACTTTGAAATAGCTTTTTCGTTATAAAATATTCAAATTGAAGGATGCATCTTAATAATAATTTTTTTGTTCTTAATTTACCATATCAATTTAAATGTAGAGAGTAAAGCAAAATAAAAAAAAATATATACAAGAATATAATATTATCTGTCAAGCAAGGAAATTATCGATGAATGACCGTATTTTAAGCTTTGGAAATTGTCAATCCAATTCTAATGTGATCCTCTTGCATGGAAGAACCTCATTTGTTGTTTATTTTTTATATATTTTAGTTCTGCTGCTTTTCGTCCCGTTATTTTCTTTTAATTCCATTTATTTAATCCTTCAACTAAAACGTTTGCTATTTTCAAAGCAAATATAAGAAAATAAATTTTGTTGTCTTTCGTTGTATAATAATTTTGTGTCTTGGTGTTGTTGGCTTCCAACTTTTCAATGTTGTCTGTAATTTTTTGTTTCTCCCTTTCCTTATTTTAAATCTAATTTTCTGTTAATTTGCTTTGATTAATTCTTAGCAAAAAAGCAATTTTTACACTTCTTTTTCATTGTCATTTTTAATTGTGTCCAACTTTCTTTACAAGTTAGGGTGGAGGTGATTGGTTTAATGGCTACTACCTCGGCCCATGGAATAATCGGTGGTGCCAATTTCAAATATATTATGCATTCTTGGGAAAGGTATAAACCTACAATTTCCTTTCCAACTTTGGTTAAAATTAGGGTTGTAGGGTAGGAAGGTATAAGGTTTAACTTTGATTCTTAGAATTCCTAAATATCTAATTCTGGCTCCTTATTTAAAAAAATTTCTTAACATTCAGACTGGTGTTGCCAAAAAATGTTTGCACACAAGATGTATAGGAGTTAATGTGTATATACCCAGAATCTATCTGAACTATATAAAATGTCTTTTATTTTTACATTCACGCACATGCAGAATGTGTATGGATATAAAAAGCAGTTATTTTATATAGTTCAGACAGGTTCTGGGTACATACACAATTACTGCTATGCATTTGTGTACAAACACGTTTTGGAGATACACTGTATTATAGCCATTCATGTACTCTTGGGGAAAGTATAAAACAGTTTCCCTTCCAACTTTGGTTAAAATTAGGATTGCAGAATAGGAAGATATAAGGTTCGAATTTGACTCTTAAGCTTCCCAAGTATCTTATTCATTTTTCAAAAGTTTTCCAACATTCAGACTGTCTGTTAATTCTTTGGGTTTTAAACAAAATTCTGTCTCCTAAGATTCTTACAAATCTGACTCCAACTCCTTCCCAAACCTCAATTTTCTGATCAATTATGTTTCAAGAACCTCAGAAAATACGTAAAATGAAAGGGACAACTTTGGTTCAACACTGGTCGACTTTCTACACCAATGGTATCTGTAAACAAACAGTTATAAAATGTAAATTGTTTTGTTTTTCCATCACAAGATCGATTCTTGATATAAGGAAAGATTTAGTTTAGGGGGATATAATAACTATTTAGTATTTAATGTAGTGTGTAGGTTTTCTTTTACTTCTTTTCAAAGCTCGTTTGAAAAAAAAAAAAAAAAAACACACACACTACAAAAAATAAAATAAATAAAAATATTTAATATGTCTTCCCACGTTTCTTAAATGTATTGAAAATCAATTGTTAACTCAAAGTTGTCTCTTTCATTTTGTTTATCTTCGGGGGTCCTTGAAACCTAATTGATCCCAAAAAATAAAACGAATCATTTACAGTAGGTATAGTGTTTTACCATAATATGCCCTCCCCCCAGTTCAGTTAGGATAAAGCAGATGAACAAAACATATTTTGTTCAACTACATGCTGATATTGTTTCTATTTACTTGTCTCCCCGTGAGGGCAAAGTTAGACACAAGGTCAGTTTTTAATGTGAGGAAAATCCAGTTCCCCAAAAAAGGGCATTCTGGATAGGAACGAAAGTGAAAATTGTCTCAATCAATGAAGGATTTCTTCTTCACTGACCGAGGAAAGAATAGACTAAATGTAGCATCAGAACAGATACTACACTTTGTTTCTAGCCAATGAGTGTTGTTTGTTGCTTTAACATTGTATCTGTACCAGTGCAGATGATGGCCCCTCCCAGTGTCATAACAGTGGCAAATTTGGACATTCCTCATATGGAAGCATACACTCATGCAAGAAGTCCAACAAGTCCATGATTGACAGGCTTTCTGCTTTATTTAGTGATAGCGAGCACTCAAAGCCGAACAATGCAGCCGGTCGTATATTTTAAACTCAAGTCGATCACATAGAACACAGTTGGCAGAAATATTGTTTCACAATTTCTGTTCAGGTAAAAATATGTATAAAACAAACAACTTTTATTCAACGAAATGTTAACATTAATTGATTTGGCATGATCATGTGAAGGTTGCCAACATCCTAATTGTTTCTATAGGATGAACTTGGCACATACTGGCTGTTAGCTCAAGTCGTTAACTATTTAACCCCCAGTAAGAATAATGAAGTAACGTGTGAAATTCTAAACTGTTGTCATTTTTACATTAAGTGCAGCCAGAATTTAAGTCTCTAATACAACTGATAAATTTAAATCAGTTAAGCAACGTTTACACTAGTCAGTACTTAAATGGGTGACTATTTAGAAATATCAGTTACTTAAACTCTTCAGCTTAACATTCACAGACAACATGAATTGGAACAAATACATTGAGGACATTGCCAAAGCTGCTGCTAAGAAGGTGGGCTCTCTCTACCATGCTAGAAAATTACTCACACCAGAGAGTATTCTACATCTTTACAAAGCCACAATCTGCGCATGCATAAAGTATTATTGCCGCATCTGCGCTGATACATTTGCCATTGGTCTCTCCCTTTTAGACAGTTAAAAAAAAAAATCTAATAGATTCCGCACTATCGGCCAAGCTTCAAGCTCATTGCCAGAGTGTTTCATTCCTGTGCCTGTTTTACAAGTATTTTAATGAAATGTGCTCTGATGAACTCTTAGCACTTGTGTCCCCTCAACACACATACCCCCTGACTAACCCGACAGGATGCAAAATCCTACCTTTCACTATTGAGATCCCTAGATTTCAGAAAGCCATCTACTTTAATAGCTAGATTTTTAAGCTGCTAGACTTGGGAATTCCCTCCCTGTTTCCTGCTTTCCTGACTATACTATCATGCAGAAGTTTAAGAATGATATGAATAGACATCTCGCTGCTCAATTCCCTACTGTCTTCTATTAGGCACAATTCTAAGTAATAGCCCCTTATGTTCCAAGTGGTAATACACCTTGTTTGGAGTTATAAAAAAAAAAAACAATAAATAAAAGTAATGCAAATTAGGGGAAATGGTCTTAATTATTGTTGACCAATACTATCATCATATATATATATATTGACCAATACTATCATCATATATATCCTCTGACCTTCATTTAAAAAAAAAAAGAAAAAAGAATCATAGCCCATAGGATCTGAGTGGCAATGTTCCTTGTTTGGGGTGAAAAAGAGCAAAAGAAATAATGAAAATAAAACAATTCATTAATATTTGCTAATTTTGATTTGTTTGAGTGTGTTTTAGAAGCCGCCATTGTTATCGTTTTGCATTTAACACTTCAGGTCAGACAGCATTTATTTCCTTGCAAAAGGCACCAATTTGATGGCTCTAACTTATTTTAAATGTGTTCAAACATCTTTCTGTAAGGTTCTATCTTTCGTGCTCACATCAATTGGATATATTTGCCCCTTTTAGTATCAATCTGACAATGGCTTTGTTGCTGTCTGGCTGAGTTACGGTTATGTTAATTTCTAGGAGGTCTACCCTCTCAGGATTCACTTTCTCTTTGAGAAGGGAGTTTGTTTATTACTAATCACCTAAGATGTCTCTTCCAGAGAATGCTGATGGGGCTGCTTGTGCATTTTAATAGCATAGACAATGCTTATCTAGATTAGTTTTTAATGTGGAGAAAACCCATCTCCCTCAAGTGGATCAGTCTGGCTTTAAGCAAAATTTTAAATAACAAATCAAGAAAGAGATTGTTTTTCTTTTACTGACTGGAAAGCATAAAAGATGGCGTGTAGTATCAGAATAGATACTACACTTTGCTCTTAGCCAAAAATCAATTACTCCAAGAATTAGGTATTTACTGGAAGAACCACTTGAAGGTTACTAATATGCATTAGTGAAAGAGTGGAACTATGAACGCGACTGGATATGAACATGGCATGCCCAGGCTGCCAATCTGTGTCATTACCACAGTTACCTGCCCTTTTCTTAAAAAAAAAAAATGGGTGTCTTTGTTTCTCTGTGTCCCCAATGTTTTCTTACCATTTAGAATGAATGCGTCTCTTTGTTTTAGTGATGTTTGTTTTTTTTTTTTTAAATTGGTTTTAAATCCTTAATATTTTTTTTATTTTCGATGTTTATATTTTTCAAGATGTTATTAGTCGTTCTCTTACGTATGTTGCTGGATACATATTCATCATGAGTACACATGATGTTGTAGAACCGGTCTCTCTCGCTCTCTCTTTCTCTCTCTCTCTCCGTGGGTTGGAATAAAAGGTGGTGGTATCATAGCATGAGCACTATTCATTAACACAATTAACAATACTAATCGAAACTAAAAAAATGAAAACGAGCTGTCAACACGCTGCACTTGCTTTTAGGGATTTGCTTTTTATTTTTTATTTTATTTCATATTTTGTTCTTGGCTTTTGCTTTTCTTTTATTTTTATCTTTCCTCTTCATTTTCTATTTTCTTTCCTTTCTAGATTATTTAATTTCTTTTTATTTCTTGCTTTTTTTTGCTGCTGCTTTTAGCTTCATAAATTTTTTTTTATTATTATATTACCAATTCTATTAATAAGAATCCTGGGTTCTTGTGCAGTATAATAAATGCATTTTAGGTTTAAAAAAAAAAAATGATTACATATTTACGTGTCATGTCGAAATTAGTAAGAATTTCAAAAATCCTGAAAAAAATAATAAAGTAGGAAAATAATTATGAGTAAAAATTTTAATTATTTTTTATTCATTTTTTTTTTTTTTTTTTAATTAGTTTTATCATATTGGTTAATATTGAAGAGTTCTTAAAATCCAGGGGAGGTAACTACAATCTATGATTTCGACAAGTTCATTATTTTAAAGTAGAAAATGGCAGACCTATAAGATGTTTTATATATATATATATATAAAACTATATATATATATATATATATATATATAATGAAGAGTAGTATCGGAACAGATACAACACTTTGCTCTTAGCCAAAAAGCAATTTCTCCAATTCCTTCTAGAAATATATATATAAAATCAAGAAGTAAAAATTAAGTTTACAAACCAAAAGCTCCAGTAAACTTTAAGCTAATTAAATATTAATATTTATATAGTAATTCAAACCGAATAAAAAAGCTCAATACAACCAAAATAGGGCATAGAGCTTGTGTGTTCTTTATATATATATATTAAATAGTTTTAGCATATCTAATTTTTAGAATTTTTATTGATTTAGACATGACACATTAGTATTTAATGGTGCATTTTTTTTAATCTCATGATACTGCACAAGCACTGAATCTTATTGTAACTATACATGGTATGTAACGTTGATGTGTATGCCATCATAGAACATGTATCTATATACTGAAGGAATGGGAGGGAGCATTCCAGTTGGTATTTAACGATATTCCTGTGATGAGATATTACTTATGTTTTAAATGGGTTTTACTTCATCTTAGTTTATTATATTAACGTTGCAGCCATTATACACTTCGAACTTCGGCAAGTGTCTTTTCTTGTGGTTGGTTACCTGCCAAGTTTTACGAGTGAAACCTTTGTTCAATCCACCACAGTTGATTGCTCTCATTCTTAGATCAGATGAATGCAGCAGGTCAAGAGTACAATGGTTGGAACGTTGTCATAAATGGCAGCAATAAGACCAACACGACCTCAATCTGGGTCAGTTGTGTCGTTTTTTGGGTTTTTTTTTTTTCAATGAATTCACAGTCTTGCATGAGGTCCGTTCAAGCATAATAGTTCATTGCCAATGTTGAGACAAGTGCCAGCCAGTCTTCATTCCATTGGTGAACACTGTAGATATATGGAGTGATAATCAGTACTTCACGGTTCTGAACCACGTTTTTGAATTAGCTACTGTAGCCTTATTTTACTCTTGAAATGGAACCAAATTGATGAGATTTTTGGTGAATTTGTCTTACCGCCAAAGAGCCTAATCAAACCAGTAAAGATACGCCGTCATTCTGAACCACGTTTTTGAGTTGACCACTCCACCATTTAGTTATTCCTGCCTTAAAGTGAAATCAGTCTGATAGTTTTTCTGTTGAATTTGTCTTGGTGATGCCAAACCTGCAAAAATGCCTCACGAGAACGGCTTGTTGATCAAGATAATGGAAACTGTCTGAAACCTTTGGTTTGTATACTTTTCATCTCGTCTCACAATGATTTATGTGAGGAAGTAAGAGTATATAAATGATGGAGAGTAATCTGTTCTGTCGTGCGAGCAAGATATTGTACAGTGCAAGTTAAAGTAGAGATAACCTTCCTGAAGTTGATCCCAGACCCTTAATTTCTCAACACTGACTTTTCTGGAAGCAGCTTTTTTCTCTGATTCTCTCCAACTTTGTATAATAGTTTTGGTGCATTTCTGAAGGAGCAGCGAAAATGTTTAGTTCTGAAAGACACAGTCTCGACATGATGACCCGATAGAGATTGCTTGTGTCACCCACATGCATGAGTACAATCAAGTTGTGAGCTTGGACTCAACAATTGAAAATGAGCAATTTCAAAAAGAATTAATGATGGAAAACTTGGAATCTAAAAGATGTTTAAAAAAAAAAAGAAAAAAAAAAAGGAAAACGCTGTCACACAACTTTTTTAGTTGAAACTGACTTTTTAGATTAAAAAATGAAAGTGTGGACGCAACTGGGCAGTATTTTTCCACAAAAATAGCATTAAAATACATTTAGATCATATGCAAGGTCCAAATTCCTTTTGCTATTGTGGACATGTAATATAATGTATACGTATGTGTATATATAGTATAGAACATTATATTCATACAAACATTTTTGGCTACATATTTGCAGACATATTTCTGTTCAAGCTGGGAACTAGTTAAACTTCTCAGGCTAAATTATTAGTATGGTTATTAGTTTTCTACCAAATAAATATGGAGTTCAATTTCATATTGAGCACTATTATATAAACACAGGAAGGATTCATAAACCTCTGTGATATAAATTCACCAAGAAATATAATTTGTATATTTTGGCAGCAAGTCATTATTCAAGCACATCTGATTGAACATGACAGTTCTTTTTTCCAATTTTGTTGGATAATAACAACAATTGCTCCTGACGATGAGCAGATGCACCCATTAAAAGCGCTTGAGAAGAATATGGCCAAACAACAACCATTGGGCACCATAATATACAACATGCCAGCCAAAATAAAAAAGACCGCTCGGTAAATTGAATCAGAAAAAAGAACTCAGTCGTGTTCAATCAGAAGTGCTTGAATATATATATATATATATATAATCGGTAAGCTACATGGCTAATCTGATTAGCAAAAGTGTCACAAGGACGTTTTTTAAGCATTCAAATGAAATACTAAACTGAGCAAAAACACCAATTACAACTTATTTCTTTTACTCTATATCTGTACCTATTACGAAAGAACATTCCATGAGCAAAGCTTCTTTCCTAGAGCTGTCTGGCTGTGGAACACAACATCACGGTGCTGCTTTCCAGCTGACTATAACATGGTCATTTTCAAGTCCAACATAAACAAATTCTTGTTGCACTGTCCTCATAAATGATCATTTTCTACCCAATTTCCACGATTACTGATTATCATGATGATTCATTCATTAAACCTTATCCTTGAATGGTCTCTAGCCTTGATAAGTGGTGACACATGTAAAAATAAACAAAAAAACTATTAAATGTGTATAACAAATGTATTCAGGTGATGTCACGTTTAGTGTCATACCATGCCACACACATTTGAAAAATATTGTTACGACCTGCGCTCTAGATCAGCTTAATTCAATTTTATTCAAATTTTTTAAAATGTTTCTTGGTGACATTTTTCCATGATCGGACCAGCCATAAAAGAATAGTGAAGTGTTAAGCTAAGTACAATTTTTTTTTTTTTTTATTACTGATGTAGCTCTATATGAAAAAGATGTTGAGCCCTTTATTTGCTCAAGACTTGCTGCCTTCATTTTGGATCCATTCTAATTTGTTCTCTTATTAATAGCTCTCCTACCAAGAATAACGGATAAGCATTTTCGTTATCAGATAACAACCGCCGCACTTGAATTTGTGTAGTAAATAATGGATTGTGACAAACTAGCCCCACTCTCTCTCTCTCCCAGGCAAGTGGTGTGTGTACAGCTATAAATAAAATAGTAGGGTTGTCTAGACTTATTAGAACAATTAGTTTAAGCAAAAACAAACTTACAACTAACACCTATGACCACACCGGTCCTTAAACCAAGAATAGCTCTCTGCGCATTTGTGAAAATCTGTTGACAATATTTGGATAATCTCCAATCTCTTCAGTAGAATTTTTCCTCCAGTTTTCACTAATTTTAGTAGATTTGGGTTTTAGTGACCCCCCCCCCCCTCCTTTTTTTTTTTCTGTCTCTAAAATTTTCTCCAAATCATATCAATGAAAAAAATTTTTCATAAACGTACGTTTTGCAACAAAAAATTATTTTTAAAAAATTGATGAAAATAAAAAAAAAAAGTGATACAATATTTATTAATCTGTCAAAATTCAAACAACCCATGAATTTTCAAAAATAGACTCTTTTTCTTTTTATCAGAGGATTACATGTGTAAAGAATATAATTTATTCAGTTTTTATTTCCAGCAATTTTTCTTGTAATATATTTTTCTTGTAATATATTGGGCTCTCGATTATCTCAATATGTTTTATTATTCATCTATATTTTAAAATAAATATAAACAATTTTTATATCTACAGATACTAGTGTTTCATTCTTAGGCAATTATCAGTGTACAAAAATGATAATTACTGCTGGTCAGAAAATCCAAACGCAGTCAACCAAGCTACCCTTGAGTTTGAAGGATAGGGTCTTTCCTCTAGGCCACCTGCAATTGATGTGTAAATGGAAGAAAATTGAGTACCTATGACTACCATTTTGACATTATATATATATATATATATATATATATATATATATATATATATATATATATGCATATATATATAATGTTTTTAAGGTAATTCTCTCTCTGATAAAGATGCCAATTGTAACTTAACTTTTTGCCACTGTTTACAAGACTGTCATGCAAGGATTGATGCAAAATATGAATTCTAAACTCATTTTTTTTACATCTTAATCTTAAGGGGGGGTGCAAAACTTTAAAGATTTTTTAAAAAAATTGTCATATTTATCTTCGATGCTCATTTAGCAAATTTAGCTGTGAAAAAAAAAAGCAAAACAAAAAATACAATAGTTTCAAAATGTTAACACTATCAAGATAAGATCATTTTCTTATTTCCCTTTTATGTACCTTAAAGTAAATAAAACTTTCATGAGCAAAGTTTCTTTTCAAAAACTGTATCTAACATAATATCACAGAGCTGCTTCCAAGCTGATTATAGCATCAATGTTTTAAAGTCTTATGTTAACAAATTTTTCTTGAGCCACACTTAAATAATTTATTTCTGATCAGTTCAACCATTGTTACTAATTAACATGTAAATGGAAGAAAACTGAGTACCTATGAATGCCATTTTGGCATATATATATATATATATATATATATATATATATATATATATATATATATTAGTTTTTAAGATAATTCTCTGTTAACACTATCAGTATAAGATAATTTTCTTACTTTCCTTTTGTGTACTTTTCAAAAACTGTCTAGAACATGATACCACTAAGCTGCTTTCCAACTGATTATAGCGTAGATGTTTTCAAGTCCAATGTTAACAAATTCTTCTTCAGCCACCCTTAAATAATCTAATTTCTGGCTAGTCTCAACCATTGTTACGAATCCTTATGCTGCTGTTTCTGATCCCACAGACAAACTCATTAACTTTTATCCATGAGTAGCTTTTGGGCCTTGATAAATGGTGACTAGTTAATATGTTAATTTATTTTATTTTAAAAATAATTTTAAAAAATTATAGAAGATCTGATAACTATTTTAGAATTAAACATTATTGAGTTGAATATATGTGATGATGGCAACCTTCTGCTTGATAAGACAATGGCATTCTGGACCTAGTCTTTAAGAAAGGGTTATTTTATTGCTAATTGCCTGAGGCGCCTCTACCGGGGAATACCAACTCGGCTACCCAGGCACTTTTTGCAGGCCAGAGTGCTCTTTCTCTTAGGTGCTGGCTCTTTAATCCCACATTTTGACTCTTGTGCCACATCTTCCCACCATGGAAGGGAGATAATTAAACTAAAAGCAGGAGGTCAGCACTGCATTTTCCTATCCAAATTAATTTGATTACGGGCCACGAAAAAAAAAAAAAAAAAGGTCTGACTGTTGAACTGCAACACCCATCAGCATTTTTATCATCATGAGGTTTTCTTTGAAATTATATTCAGCATTTATATTCTTGTACGAATGAGTATATTGTGGATATACTGTTTGAAGCTGGAATTGACTCTCCGGGTGATAAGACCTAGGTTTCCCCAGTTAGCAGGAAAGTCCAACGGAAAGGCAAGCCAATACTGCGAAAGCCAACGCAGCCGTAGGAGTTGCCGGGAAGGTGTTGTTCTTCACTATCTGCCTATCGGGACTCCAAACCGGATTTTTTGTCAGGATTTAACTTCCTTAGTCTTTACTTTTCCCAAGGCATCCATAAGGCAGTGGAGCTATTTGCCCATAGCTGGTGAAAAATTTTAAAATATTTCCAACTTTGATAAAAATAAGAGACCCTCCTTGTAGTTATGATTGTATCAAAATAAAAGCAAAATCCTTATATGATTTTTCTTAGAAAGAGTTTGGCGAAAGAAACGGTAATTTAATTTGCGATCTGATCCCAGAAAAGAGATAGACATCGTTTGAAGTAGACAAGCGATTTTGCTTCAGTCCAAGTATTAAAGCAACATTATTTTTGCACCAACCTAATAATAAATCTGGTATGTCACAGTATGGATGAGTATCGTAGTCGAAGCAGGAGTTCTTAGCGTGAAGCTTGTGTACCTTTCAATATCTCTTCCAAATGTTTCTACCAGACTGTATTTATGGCTTAACCAGCTAATCACAATATTGCAGGAGGAAAGACCCGGATATATATATATATATTCATTACATAAGATGTCCCTATTAATAAAAGCTCCATAGGATTTTTTATAAAGTACTAATCTTTAAATGACACGTGTCAAAATTTGAGCCCAATCGGATTATTAGTTTACAAATTACAGTTATTTTAATGAAGCTATTGTTGAAAAATTTCAAAACAATAAAAAAATCCTTATTTCATGTATTGATAAAGGAGTGCAATAAGTCAGCAACCTGATATATTGATATGATCCTGGGAAAGAGAGATATATATATATCGTTTGAAGAACCTTAGTGGTCTTGTTTCAATTTAAGTAATAAATTTAAAAAAAAAAAAAAGCAACATTAAAAATAATAAATTTAGCATGTTGTAGTCAAAGCAGGAGTTCTTAGTGTGAAGCTTGCAGACCTTTCAATATCTCTGCAAATGTCTCTACCAGCCGCTATTTATGGCTTAACCAGCCAATCACCATATTGCAGGAGGAAAGACCCGGATGTATTCATTACTGTAACATGTAATAACTTTATTACTGAGTAAACATTTTAAATTCATCTTATGTAAATGTGAAATAATATGCGTTATAAATTAAAAAAAAATTTTTTTTTAGATATGATTTGGGGATTGTCTCGAAGTAGTTTTCCTTCCTCTCCCTTTATTTTCTTGATGACATGGAAAATTTTTGATAGTACTTGAATGAAAATAATTTTAGAAATTGCATGCTGTTAAAATCCAATAAACATTTGTAGCTTGTGAAACCTTAAAAGACAGGTGCGAATCATTAGTGTTTTTTTTTTTATACGACGGACGTGTTAAAATTTAATGTTTTCATTTGGTTTATGAGCACAATTAATACTTGACTTTTTTGAAACTATAGTAAAAAAACAAAAATTACTTTTTATCCATAATCATAAAAGCTTCAAAAATTACTTTTCAATTTGCAAAAGCCATGACATTAATAGATATGGCAGTCATAAAAAAAAAAAAAATCTTTAGTGTATGTCTAACTATCTAGTTCAGCCGGGAATGGGGGGGGGGTCATCAGACTGCAGAGTCAACAGAATCTAGGTAATTTCTGAAATTACTTTTTCCTCTATTACCTACTGTTTGTTGCTGGTTCTGTGTCGTTCTAGGAAGTCCACCCTCCCAGTCTGCCTTCATTTAAGAAGGGGTTATTTTATTACTAATTGCCTGAGGTGCCTCTACTGGGGAATACCAACTCGGCTACCCAGGCACATTTTGCAGATTAGAGTGCTCTTTCTCTTAGATGCTGGCTCTTTAATCCCACATTTTTGACTCTTGTGTCACATCTTCCCACCATGGAAGGGAGATAATTCAACTAAAAGCTGGAGGTCAGCACTGCATTTTCCCATCCAAATTAGTTTGATTACAGGCCACGAAAAAAAAAAAAAAGGGGGTCTGACTGTTGAACTGCAACACCCATCAGCATTTTTTATTATGATGAGGTTTTCTTTGAAATTATATCCGGCATTTTATTCTTTTATAAATGAGTATGCTGAAAAATATACAGATTGCCGTTTTTCAGTCATCATCAAATTCAGTTTAACGTCTTTTTTCCATGCAAGCAAACTAACATATGTGGACTTGCCTTAATTTAGGTACCACTTCTCCAGAAGGTTAGACACAAGGTCAAGTGAAGGTTTGATGAAAGTGTTTCTGTGGAACAAACTGAATTCGAACTTGATTATCAGTTCATGTCGTTAACCACTTGGCCACTATCACCAAGACTGTGTGAACTTGCATTATAGTTCTTTTTTTTACCTAAATTCCTGCTAGTCATTTTAATTGCCGTGAAATTTCCTTTGAAATGATATACATGTAAAGTGATTGACCATAATTCGTGCATTCATTCTTTTTGCGGACTCTTATCCTCGTCATGATGGTTGTTGTTTCACCACGTTTCGGCCAATTCATCCTCTGGCCTTCTTCAGGTGATTAACCGTGACGAGATAGGAATGCTGAGTCTTGCAACTGTGTACCCAGTAATTACTGCCTTCCATAGTTATCGTCTCACCACGTTTTGGCCAACTAATCCTCTGGCCTGCTTGATTGAAACCGCTATCTTTAGATAATGCCCACCTGGAACCTTAGAGAATCAACACCTCTATCCACTGCACCATGGGGGTCACGAAAAAAAAAAATGTAAAAAGAATGCCTCATCTTGAAGGATTCCAAAAAATAAAAAAATTTAATAAAATTAAAACATAAAAAATAATTTACCATAGTTGAGGGCAACCTGAAGGCTCCATTTTTGTTAATGACTTCTCTGAGATGTAGGTGATAGCACCACTCCTTTCTCAGGATTACTAAACTTACCGTTTATTTTTACCTTATAATGCTGAATGTTTAGCGGGCATCAAGTATTATATATATTTTTTTTAATTTTATTTTGGAGACTTTAATATGATTTGATGGAGGATTGAACACCAGTTTCCTATCTCATTAGCAAGCATCCTAATCATTATACCAAATGATATACGAGGAGCATTCCAAAACTAATGCCTCCAATTTTTATTCCACCTAAATGGATCAGACGGGATAACTAACCTTATGCATTTGTGACCTGAAAGTTTTATCCATTTCTTGTATAATGCCAAATGACATACAATAATTATATTTCTGTTTCAATTTTATTTGAACTGGTGTGTCAACGAGATAATAGTCATATAAATACAGTAATATCGTTAAAGCGACTAAATACAGAAATATCATTGGAGATTTTTTTTTATTTTTTATTTTTTTTATTTTTTTTAAATTTATTAATGGATTAAAATGGCAGACTTAATATATGTTGTGACCGCTGAAAATTGGGAACTAATTTTGAAACCTGTAAACTGTCAGAGTATAACTTCCGACTTGGATGAATGTTTAAATGCATAAAGTCAAGTACTATAGTTCAAATGTGCTTTTAAACCAAAAGAAGAATAGGTAAATTTTTCATACCCCACCTCCTCCTCCTGTCGTATTAAAGCATTTTTATTAGTGTTAGATGACAACGGAGGGGGTGGGGGAGTTATACTGAAGTGCAGAAGAAGCTGATCTCTTAGGTCGATTTAAAGGCGATGGATGAAGATGTTGATATTCTTATCCCTACTCCCCCCTTCCTTAACCCTTCGCCCCTTCACTGTTTTAAAAGTGATTTGCATGCAGACAACATTCATGAAAGAAATGCTCCCACCTATGGTTTATTGCACATACCAATGTTATTGAAAGGTTACGCTCGCATAGACACCTGGTTTCATCTGTGTAGAAAGTTTTATAATTTTTAAATTTATTTTACTTGCAGGTTTTGTTTGTTTTGTTTCTGTTTTATTTCTTTGCTTTTTAATTCCTACTCAACACCGGCGATTGTTGTTTCTTTTTGTTGATGATGCAAAAAGGAAAGAAGAAAAATCTCTAAACCCGCTCTCCTTCCGCCATTTTTTTTTTTTTTTTTTTTTTTTTTTAAGGATGATGTTTAATATACAATATGAAGATTCCATTTTTATGCTATTTTTGTTTTTGCTTCTATTCTTCAGACATAATCTGGGCTATACAATTTACATTTATTAGCTAAATGTTACATATATATGTATGCAATTTAAATATATTTGATTAAATAACAAAATAATTCTGCTTTATTATTTAACTCTATATATTAATAAAATTGAGACCACTTTTTGTGTTTTTCTCATGTCAATGTTATACATTGAATTAGTTTTTACTTGCTATTATTTATTGAATATTTTTTTAAAAAGAAAACGACATTTTAAACAATCCTATAAAAAAAAAAAAAAAATCATGAAAATCCACCAGAATGCACTCACTTCTGGTTTTAAAAATTTTAGATTTTATTTTTAAAATCTTTCCATTTTTTTTAGTTCCATTTGTATATGTTAATTTAAAATTTAAAAAAAAAAAAAACTTCAAAGAAATATTTTCTTATCAACAAAATTCTTTTAAAAAAAAATGTAAAAAGTTCTATATTCTGATGGCTCATATCATAAAAATGTAACAGAATTTGCTCACTTCCAGTTAAAAAAAAAAAAAAAATGGTTTAGATTTTATTTACACATTTTTCTAGAAACAGATTCTTTGGAATCGAACAGTTTCATTTCCACAAATTCATAGAAAAAAATGTACTTGTACAGTTTAATCAAGACATTAAAAAATGAAAATATCTAAAAAAAAAAAAAAAATGGTCATATTGTACGTATCCATTTTGGACTGAAGATCTCAAAAAAATTTCACTTAATTTGATTGAGTAGTTTTTTTTTTTTTTTTGTTTGTTTTATAGCGGAAAAAACACATTTTTTGTGACAGCATGTTGAATGTAGTCATCTTTGAATTACTTGAACACACCACGAAGAGATAACTCAGTTTAAAGTGCTGACACTTCCTCCCCATCTTTAATACTAGCTTTTCTTCCTAAAAATCGAACCTTTTGCTCGGTATCATAACAAGTTGTTTTTTTTTTTGTTTTTTTTTTTGTTTTTTTTGCTGTAAAAAAAAATATACTTGTATGAAATTATGTGAGATTTTTTTTTTTTTTTCGGGTAACTTCATTCCATAATGGATACATACAATATAGACTTTTTTTTTTTTTTTTTTTTTTTTTTTCGATATTTTCATGTTTTAATGTCGTGATTAAACAGTACAAGTACAAAAACAAAAAAAAAACTATATATACAAAAGAATTTTCTTGTCAACACGATGTTAAATAATTTTTTAATATATTTTCTAAACATTAAAATTATTTCCTAAAGACAAAAGTGAAAAGAGAAAAAAAAAAAAGCAGAAAAAAGAAAAAAAAAAGCAGAAAAAAGTTAAGTCAATATTCTGGTCGCTGATTATGATAGTGTGGAATTTAAATCATGAAACAAATATAAAGGTAAATAATTCCAGACAACACCGGATAGTTATAGTTGAGGAATATTGAATGTTACTACTTAAACAACATTAGTTTCAATAATAATTAAAATTCTTTATTTCTTACAGCTGATTTTTTTTAACCGCTCTAAAATATTTATTCAATTAAAAATCACAAATTGTAAAATAGATTTGATATTTTTATTAAGAGTAAAAAATATTCAATACATTTTCATTTCAGCTTAATTAAAATATTTTTAGCCTTCCAATAACATTTAATTTCAGAATATTTTTTGAATATATAAAATTTGTGGTGATAGTTTAATATCAACAGTCCATAATATTACAATAAAAAACGAAATTTAAACTCTACGAGAGTTTTTGGTAAATACAATTAACATTTTATGAAATTTATTTATTTATTTTTTGACTACTATGAATCTATGAATTTTTATAAATAACAAAAAAAAAAATGCTCATATGAAAAAAGCACTTCTATACAAATAAAAAAATTGAATTTCAAGTGAAAAAAGTGGTATCTACGTAATTGTCGGATCTCAAATAGTAACATATCCAAAAATTATGAAAAACGATGAGGTAGAAAAATAATTATTAATGAAAAAAGAAATTTGTTAAATGAAACAAAATCACTATATTACATTTACCAAAAAAAAAAAAAGTTGACAGGGGAGATAATTAAGTTCTGTTGCTTATGTCATGTGACAAACGTAATTGAAAATGTCGGACAAATTTTATACCCCATATAAACTTTATCGAAAACAGTTTTTCGTTAATAATTATTTTTCTACGTGATCGTTTTCTGTAATTTTTGGATATGTTACTATTTGTGACATGGCCATTATGTAGATATGTTGTTTTACTTGAAATTCAATGTTTTCTTTTGTATAATATAGAAGTGCTAAAAAATTACAAAACAGAAAAATTCTGTTATTTAATCAAATATGTTTAAAAATATATTCAGTTTTTTTAAAACAAAATTTAGCCTTTTTATTTGTAATGGACAACAAAAAATATTTAATACATTTTCATTTCAGTTAAATTGATATGTATTTTTAACATGCCAATAACATTTAATTTCAGAATACTTCTTTAATATCTAAAGTTCATTTCGATAGTTTAATATCATTAAAAATATCCAATCCAAATATCTATATTACCAAAGAGATTTGAATTAATAAAAAAATAAAAAAAATTTAAACTCTGCAACAGTTTTATTTGGTGAATACAATTTAGCATTTTATAAAAAATTTTTTTATTTTTTTTTAACAATCATGAACTTGTGAATTTCTAAAATAAATTTAAAAAAAAATGCTCATATAAACAAAAATTACAAAGCAGAACAATTGTTATTTAATCAAATATGTTTGAAAATATATTCAATGTTTTAAACAAAATTTAGCTTTGTGTATTTGCAAGAGACAACAAATAGGGCCAGAAAAGGGAATTTAGCCCAAAGTGTCTGAACTCAAGTAATTTAAGTTTTGTTTGTCTTTTCTCACCCGCTAAAAGTGTTTTCCCACGTGTCCAAAATGTTTTCTTTTATGCAGGCGGCAACCGACTTCATGTTTATACACTAATGGCAGATATGTATTTACATGAAGATGTTCTAGTTGTTTGCCATCCCTGTACAGGTAAATTACATACATGTCCTCGAACAACATCGGAATATGACCTTGCATTCGGGGAACGAGAATGTATATATTTTTTTTATTATCCATTCCCAAGCTTGTGGAAATGGGGGAGCATTTATACACTCGTTTTTTTTGTTTTTTTTTTATATAAATCATTTCAATGGTTGAACCATTTAAATCTGTTTCTTCTGTTTCTATGGGTAAAAAAAAAAAAAAAAAATTAAAATCCTAACAACACAAAGGTTACAGATCTTGTAACACCAAAGAATATTTTTAGGATATCTTTAATGAGTTAAAAATAATAAATTTAAATCAATAAAAAAATAAATACAACAAAGTACACAAAAAAAAAAAAAATTTAAATACATGATTAAACTTTTAAGAAATGCATCAATGTTTGCACTAGTGTGGATTCCGTGTACTGCGAGTTATTGCACCATTTTTTATTCATGAAATGCCCTTTATATTTTGTAATTTCTCCACTTTCACATTTATTTATTTGTGATATATATTTATCAGTAGTTATCCACAGACACTATTTCGCTGTATCACAGCTCTTCAGTGTGTCTAGACTAACAAGTACCTTGAATGAGGATCAAGACTCGACCATCTAAGAAACAGTTTGTGCTCTTATCTATTCAGCTCTCAGTCACTTACCATGCATAAGCAAAATATCAGTATTTATATACATTATCAACTGCCGAAAGTGCTCCATTTGTTTACCCAAAGAGCTTTGCATTTTCTTGTTGATGGCAGTTAACAATTTCACTTATTACTGTACTTGATCAAGGGTGGGGGTGCATATGTAGTAATTTGATTTATGTAAATTAAGTAGTGCAACAACCATACATAGCACTCAATGTTTGTTGTCTTTCAGCTCCGCCAACACAATATTTGAAACCAAAAAAATAGCTTTTTATTTAACTTTTTACTTTTTCACTTTTTGGTGCTTATGCAGTATAATGGAACTTTGAACAAACGCATTTCAGGTGAAAACATTATGTACGTACGTATTGCGTAAAAATTGGTATAAATTTTAAAAATTACAAAAAGAAAAAAAATGATCCAGTAGAAAAATAATTACAAGTAACAATAGAATTGATGGAATTGTTGAGTTTTATCATGTTTTAATGTAAAAGAGGTGCGACCAATTCTGTCTGGTATGACAAACTGACTTACCTCCCTCGCTTTCCTTGAAATCCATCATTTAAAAAAAATAGAAAAGGTCGGGCATCTAATGTCTAAGATTTTTTTTTTTTTTTTTTTTGCGTGTGAAAAATAGATCTAGCATAACTTCTACTGGATCATTTTTTATAATTTTTATAATTTTTTGAATTTATACTAATATCAACATAACACATAATGTGATAATGTTTTCACCTGAAATATGTGTTTGAAATTCCTTTACACTGCACAAGCACTTTTCTTTCTTTTTTTTTAACCCTTAAAGCATGGGCAAAAAATTTAATTGCATTTTTTTTGTCTTTTCTCCTCTGCAATATGGATGAATGCAGTTGAAGTCATTTGATCTGTCTTTCCATTGGGGAAATTACTGTTTTTACGTATTTGGGGTCTGAAAGAAATGTAATGTTAGTTATCAGTTTGTGAAGTGGGATCTTCTCGGAACCATGTATGAATCTCTGTTGAAGCAGTTTGTGTTCACTTTGCACTTAAAAAGGCATGAATCCACTTTTCCCTTGTTCTTTGTTTTATTGTCAAATATATTACCCGCTGACCCCATGGCCCACCTCCAGAAAAAAAATCTCTCGTATCTGGTGTATTATAATAGCTGACCTATACTTAAAGTGTTCGTCTATCTTTCTCTTTATAATATTTTTTTTTTCATAAGAAAAGGGAAATTTTTATTCTAAGTTGAAAAATGAAAAAATAAAATCATTTACAGGTTGAAACTATTGAATCTAAAACTTTTAGGGATTGTTCATTTCTGGCTACATATATGCATGCATGCATGTTACAAATTTTAAAATTGCTGAACTACACAGACTTATCTATGCAACTCATGATCATAAGCCCTTCCTCAAACATGTTCCTCCTTCCCAACATACACACACTTATGAAAATATATTATGGCAAATAAGAAACATTGAAACATGAAATTTTCTCTGTAGCTTGCTTTCCATAATATATTTCAATACTACTGCTAAGCTCTCTACTCGCATATTAAAGTACATACTGAAAAAATATATATGTAATATATTACTACTTAATAAATAATATAAATGTGTAAGTGTAAGTATTTTATATTGAGTCTTCTCTTAACCAAAGGATTCTCGATATTAGAGATAGACTATTAATATAAATTAAATTTTATTTACAATTTTTCAAGTTTTTGTGAACTAGCAATTCTTTACCTTTATTTTTTTGCTGGTTATTTCCTCCGAAGAGAAAAAGCTAATTTTTGAAACTCCATTGAATAAGGAAAAAAATTTTTTTTTTTATTGTGAAAGAAGTCGTGTTTGAAGGCTTTGTCAATGCAGTTTGTGGGGAAACACTGTGGACATGAGTTAGTATGTAAAAGAATAATGACAATATTAGAAAGAATTTTCGATTATATTAACAGACAACAGAAAGCCTTGCTGAAGAGTTGCAGACGTTTCTTTTCTCTCCTGAGGAAAAGATGCTACTCTTGAAAATTAGGGACATCAACACCTACCATCTTGTATGACACATTATGTTGATAAATAAACGTCATATAATTGAAACTTATTGTAAATTCCTTCTAATATTGTCATTATCTTTTTATATATTAAACTCGTATCCACGGTATTTCCCACAAACTACATTGATATAGCCTTCAAACACAATTCCATTCACACTATGCACAACGCTTCAAGCAAACTACAACATTCTTCTCATCTGTTATCTTCCTTGTTTTGAACATTTGATGAACTAATAAATAATATAAATTCTATTTTTCATCATTTAATTTTGTCACATATATATATATATATATATATAAATCTTAAGATATTGAAATGAATTAGATTACAAGTTGGTGAATCTAGTGATTTTAATTCTTATTGAATATTGGAAGGAAATATTTATATAAGACAATCCCAGCCAAATAAAATTGCTCAATATACTAGATAGAGCAAATAAAAATAGTTTATAAATACAAATTTAAATTATGAAAAGTAGTTTTTCAAAAAAAAATTTAATTTAATGTTTGAATCAAAGAATACAATGTTTAAATTAATGTCCTTAATCCATGGATTTTCAATTTAAATACATCTCCTCAGAGGAAAAATTCTAGCAAAATACTAATATTGGTTCGCAATCATTTTGCTAAATAGCACATACAGAGAAAATATAAAAGATGCCTTTTAAGGGACATAGAGAAAGGGAATTAGTATTGAATGCATAAAAAGGATATGATCATTGGTATGCAAATTCATAATTAATCCTTGAAAAAAATTAAGATCCATATTGTAAGAATGGTGTACTGTTGGTAAAAAGCAAGAGTTTCTGGTAAATATATCCAAGGCAAACAGGCAGCAATTCTTTGCGAAAATTAACCCTTTCATTAATCATAGCAGAAGTATGTTCCTTTGTATTAATTTTTAAATTCAAGTGGTCAGGTTGAAGTTCAATTCATCCAAAGGTAATAATAAAACATAAAATACAGTTATATAGGTCAAATCCAAATTATATATATATATATATATATATATATATATATATATGAGCAAACAGTTAATGAAATATGTTAAAAAAACACTTTGAAATGAGTTAAAAACATATTTAATCTGAAAAGGAAACACTAGATAAATGGATAGTCCTTAATCCGTGGAGTTTCGAAGAAATACTCTCCTTCTCATCAGAGGGTAGGAATTAGCAAAATGCAGGATCGGATTTTGCATGCAGAAGTATTTGATGAAACAACAAATAAGTCAAAGATCTTACTTGAAAGCAAAATAAGTTAAGTAGAGGGAATATGGTTTATATATATATATATATATATATACCCTGATAAAAAATGCATTCCTCAGAGAGGCAGAAAACTACCTTCCTATCAAAGAAGAAGAAACAAAATGAAGACAAGAGTCTAGATGGAAGAGAGTATAAAAATATTACATGTGTATAATTTATACTTCATATTTTATGTATATAAGTTTTAAAATAAATTATCTTTGAAACGATTGTAAAAAAAAGAAAAACATAGGTATAGATTTCTTTTAAATTAGTTTTTAAAAAATATATATTAAGGTCTGTTTATTATATGACGGGCTTCTATTTTTGTAAAACCTTGAAATGATCTTTTTGTAAGTGTAATTTTTCTTTACTGACAGAATCTTTAAATAAATATATAATATAGATATCCACAGACACATGTTTGGTTATCTCTACAACTTGTCAGTGCATTTAGACCTAGCAAGATTCAAAACTAAAATATCAGTGACTAATATCAGACGTGTCACTACATGTAGTGCGAGATATTGCATAGCATTATAAATGCCGTTATTTATTCATAATTTTTATTTGTGTGTGTGCGTGTTATGAAAATATGTTTGTAGTAATGAAAGTATACAAAGGTTTTGACCTTCCATCCCCATAGGGAATCAAGCTAAAATTCATAGAATTTGCATTATCTTTAGCGATTAAGCACGGAAACTGCAATTCTTTTAAACCTAGTGAGATTCAAAATTGTGACCTCAGTGACTGATATCTGCCACGTTACTATTTGTAGTGGAAGATATTGTATTGCATTATAAATGACATTTATATATTTTTTAATTTAATACCTAATAGATATCTGGAAAATATATATATACTAGCAAAAGTACCCGTCATTGACTGGGTTCAAAAACAGCCTACAGAAAATGGACTCTGATTTATGAAAGTATGATAGGTTATGAAAAGGAAGGGTTGTAAAGAGATAGCTTTGAATTTGGGGGTATCAAAACCAAAGCAAAATATGATGAAAGTAAAAATAAAATAGATAAACCCCATAATTTATTATACCATACCTGTTCACACTGAAACATTTGCCACAATATTCTGTTGATCTATATTTAAAAATCTTGTTAAACTTTGTGGCATATTTCCATTCTATGGAGGTCAGGTGCGAACACAGACCCCATACTTTTATTATACCGTCCTTATTTAAGTTAAAACATACTTATCAAAGTATTATTATGTACATCTATATCAAAAACACTTGTAAACGTTTTTTATTTTTAATTTTTTTATTTACATACTTTGTGGACGAGGCGTGTACGCAAACCTCACAATTTTAATGAATCATCATTATGCCAGATCAAACATACCCATTCCTGTGTCTCGATGCATCTATCATTATATGTGATCAGTTTTCTATAATAGTCAACCATACAGGAGCCTATTCGTGACCAGACACACACACACAGACGTTCATCTTTATATATATATAATTATTTATTTAATACCTACAAGCACTAGTGTTTCATCCTTTCAGAATCATCAGTGCAGGGTGTTACGATTACCGCTGGTCGGGAAATTCGAACCCAGCAACAAAGCCATCTCTGACTCCATTAGCAAGGAACTAACCATCACGGCCAACGTTAACGACAAGAAATACAGTTGAAATTTAAACATTTATTTTTAAATGTCAAGATGGTGATTGTGATCTAATGATTATAACATCATGATCTGTGCATGTAAGCTTAAGTGACCGACTTTTAACTTCAACTTAGAATGCGCAACAATAAAAACCAAGCTATATATATATATATATATATATATATATATATATATATATAGCTTAAAGAAGCTTTGAGTATTTTATAAAAGAAATATTAAAATAAAATTTTTAAAACCTGCAGTTTAATTTACGAGGAATATCTGTTAGAAATTCCACAATTACAAAAGGGGAGTCAATTATATAATAGTGGAAAACAAATAAAAAACCGTACATAGTTAAGTAGAAAACGGGTATCATCAGCTGTTTACCATGATGCTGTTTCAGAGATTTAAAAACAGGACAGCTGTTAAAATATCACTTCCCCATAAGTAAGGTAGACAGAATCAAATTACTGTTTTACTTCTATATAAATGATAGTTTATTATACATCACAGACGTGTTAATTAGCATATAAAATTATCGATGAGGATCATTCAATATACAGTAGAACCTTGGGATACGGTGGCCCTAGGATACATTTTTTCATGTTACTATGTGGAATATGTTTTTCCTGCCCCTGGTTACGGTATTTGCCCCGCCTTACGGTGTTATTTATAATGTTATTTGATTATATACATGTGTTCTGTATTGTTCTGTTCTGTATTTTGTTACTAATTTTTAATATGTACTGTCTAAAATTTTGCTTAGGCCCTGCATTACGGCGATTTCACCTTATAATGCCAACCCTGGAACGGATTAATGCCATATCCCGGGGTTCTACAGTATAAAAGGAATATTTCAGTATAAGGACTTCTAATACAGATAAAAGCTTACTGTTTTTTTTTTTTTTTTTTTTTTTTTTTTTCAACATAATCTCCTAACAACATTAAACATTTTTCTCATCTGTATAGAAGCTTCTGTGTTCCCTGAGTGTAAGAAATCTTCGAACTGATATCTCTGCTCACAAATTTTTTGACTTCATCACTTTCGAACATGGTGCCTCTCGTAAACACTTTAAAGGGACCAAACAGGTGAAAGTCTGGAGGGACAAAGTCTGGGCTGTTAGGGCAATGAGGGAGCAGTTCCCAGCCCAGCTCATTGATGGTCTTCGTTTGGGCTGCTGTGTGAGGACTTGCATTGTCATGATGCAAGATGACTCCTTCTGACTGACGACTCCTGCGTTTGTTCATTCTTGACCTGATTTAGCAGTTCATGGTAGTTGGTACTGTTCACAGTGTTTCCTTTCTCAAGGAATGAAATGTTGATTTGGCTTTGCATATCCCAAGAAACCATGAGCATCATCTTCTTTGTAGACCGCTGGGACTTGAACTTCTTCACTGGAGAGCCTACATGATTCCACTTCATGGGCTACTGTTTTGACTCGCTCATAGTGCTAAACCCGTGTCTTGTCACCGTCTTTAGAAACTTATCACCATCATTCTCATAGCAGGAGAAACACTGCTAGGACAACTCGACCCTTCTTCATTTGTGCTCTGCAATAAGCATCTTTGAGTAGCCAAGGTCATCATGGACAGTTTTGTGTCTTGTCCCAACTTATCACCTCAAAATCTTTGCAATGCCATCCAGTGTTCCTTTTCTGTCTGAGTCATTGACTGATTCGACCTCACTTCTCTAGGCCTTCCAGACCTGTTGGTCCTGGATATGACCTTAAACTATATCCAGTGGTGAGGCCCTAGCTTGCGGGCTTTGGGAGTGTGGAACCACCCTTTAATTGCCATTGCTCCCAGGTCCACTCTGACCCGGAGTGGTAGTACCTGTTAGGGTCCCAACTGTGGGTTAAATAGAAACCAACTTGAAAACAACAAATATATTCTATTAAAAAATATTTCTTCAAAATTTTTGGATTTGACATTAAATAACCTGAAAACAACCAACCAACCAATCCAGACCTATCTCCATTCTCAACATTGCTCCACCTTTCTTTAAACAATTTATTCCACTTGTAGACATTTTTTCGGCTTAAACATGTGACATCATACAAAGTTGACATTCTCCTATGAATGTAAACTGGTTTGCAGCATTCAGCAACCAAAAACCTGATAACTGACCACTGTTCAATCCGGGAGCATGTTTCTTAGCCGACCGTCTTTGTTAATCGCCAAAATTTTTAGTTTTTCTTGAATCAGCAAAAGAAATTAAATCTATATGAAAAAGAAGTAAAAAAAAAAAAGGTACGCTTAAATCTGTAATAGAAGTCTTTGTACTCAATCAACTTATTTATTAAATAAGCCTCGTATATATAGTTAGTTATGAAAACATATGGTAATTCAGCTGTGGTCTTTTGCGTATCATCCCCATAGAGAATCATCAAGCCAAGTTTTCGATTATCTCGATAGGTTCTAATATAAAGGTAATTTTTATCTTTGTAATTCCAGGTATCCCGTAGTTATCAAATAACCTTCCAAATGCATCACTAAATAGACTGACCGGGCCAAAGCACTCTAGACGTTTGTACTGTAGTGACCATGATGGTTAATTGTCCACATATGAATATGTCAAATTAAAAAAAATATTCCAAAGTAATTCATCTGGTCAAACCATTCCAGATTCACGTGTTGTTCTTGGCCAATCCTTGTCCATTTTATTTGGTCTCATAACTGTTTTTCATCAACGCTATCACAAACAAGAGAATTGAAATTTTTTCAGATCTTTTATTTTGTTGGATTCTTAAACTCCAAACGTGAAATGATCCGTCCCTCTGCACTCTCCGTTCATAAACGTAACATGATGAGAAACGGATAGACTATGTAACTGATATGACTCTAGTCAAAGCTAACCAGTCTCATGTGACGTAACATCCACATGCTCTTCTGAAAATCTCTAGTCCATATACTTCCTCCCTTCTTCCAATAGTTTCAACCTGTAATAGGTTTATTTGATCATGGATATTTTGTAAGAACACTATGTGTACATTATTGTTAAGCAGGACATCTAGTTTGATCTTATTTTTAGGCTATCAAGCAAGCAGAATAATTTTTAAAAGAAAATAATTTATGTCACCGTTTCCACAGAATTCCATTCTATGTAATGGAAGCGTTTGGAATCTGGTGTGATCACCATATTTTTCTTAGCTCTCTTTCTCTCTATTTCTCTCCCTATTTCTCTTTTTATAAACTTGCCTTCTTTTTTTATTTTAAGCATGTGGATAAAAATATGGTATTAAGCTTTTTTGGACCCAGGCACTGCTTTTTTTTTTTTTTACATATAATATTACAAAAAAAATGTCTACTTTTTAAGTTTTTTTTTTGTTGTTGTTGTTGCCTTCTGCTACTTTCTATCTATCTCTACAAACAATAAAAAAAAAATACAATGTGTGTGTGTGTGTAAAATAATAAATACGTCCATGTATTGTTTAATTTGAAAAATATATAATTAGGATATCTTAGGTTGCCATAAGCTTTGATCCCAAAATAAAAACAAGATGGCTGATAATTTCTCTTCAGAATTTAAAATCTAATGATATATACTTTTTAGAATTAAGTTTTAAAATATTACATTGGGCAAGGATCTAAATAAATAAATCTGACTGTGTGTGTGCGTTGTTGTTGTCTATTTTGAAAAATATAAAATTAGTGTATCTTTCATCCGGTTGCCATTATATGTTGATTCCTATTAAAAAAAAAAAAATCTTTATAACAGAAAAATAAAAATCTGATGGCTGACAAATTTATCTTGTGGATTTAAAATCTAATGGCATTATTTTATTGCAAACTAAATGCTTTTTACAATTAGATTTAAAAATATTAAATTGGGTAAGGATCAGAGAATATCTTTTTAATTTAGCACTTATATATTTTTCATAGTGAAAAATATGCATAAAAATATTTTTAATAAAGGGTCTAAAAAGAAAAGACATTAAATCTTTAAACAAATATTTTTACAATTATATTTGAAAAATGGGTCGGAGAGAAATGGTGTGACATTTTAAAACCAAGACACATTTTTATCTCCGTTAATAAAAGTTTAATTTTTTAGCCGTTTTTGTCACAGTGGTAATATGCCTGGTCTGGGGTGAAAAAAAAATTTGTTTTTCACCATACTTTAATAAAAAATTTAAAAAACAAACATTAATATTATCAATTAAAACTAGTTTACTAAATTCTGCATATAATTTTCAAAATGACTTTGAAATATTTATTTGCATAAAATATAAAATTACATTATGAACAAATTAGGTACACGGCCATTTAAAAGTATGGGGATAATGGATGTTGTTGGTCATCCTTGATCTCAAATACTTAAAATTGTCTATCCTACTCTTAACTAGAAATATCTGTTACCACAATACCACATTCACTCTATGGGCTGTCCTATTTAAGATAAACACAAATTTGAAAAAGTTTTATTGAATTATTTACAGTAATAACATTTCATTGTTGAGGGAATGGGGAACAAACAAGAAACAACAAAAATTGACTTTGATTCTCAGTAATTTTTTAGCATTTATTTTTTCTTTATGCAAATTTTCTATTTTCAAGCGAATAGCACTATTTACTCGTCTCTGTGAATAATTTGCTGCATTTTATTTTTGATGTTTGCCATCATAAGTTTAAATTGCTTACATTTGGCTTAAGTATTTTTGTCTTTATATAACTCATTGTTTTGGTTGTGGCTTTTTAAAAGGAGTATATTTTCTGCCCTCACTTTAATAAGCACTTTAAAAAAAATGTGTTTCAAATGTTTTTTACACAATGCTGAATAACATTTCAGAATATTTATTGTATAATTTGTGTTATGTTAAGAACGGGATGGGCTGGGGGTAGCGGGAGTTCTGATTGGTTGAATTAGATCATGTCTAAGAGAAGGGGCATGTTTGAAGTAGTTTGAGTTCAGTTGCAGTTGGACTTTAACTCTCTTGAAGTACATTGAACATTTCCTGGCAATGATTTAGGGGCCCTGTATGTTTCTACTACAGACCCTGAATTTCATATTACGATTAGCTTTTTAATTTTTATCATTTTCCAATTATAAATTCCAGAAAGTCATATTTCCTTTTTATGAATGTCTGGTACAAGCATCACACCACACTGTTGTGATATCATCCCTATTTAGACACAAAATGGAAGCAGTTGAGTAGCAGGAGCTACACTGATGACATTGTATTATATCAACAAGAACCTGTGACGTAACAGCTAAAGTACTGAGTAAAAATTCAGTTCCAAGTAATACTCTTCTCGCGGTTGATCGTTCAATCCTCAGTGCAGGCAATAAGAATACAATTGTTAATTACTAACGACTTCATCCAAACATATATTCAATTTTTCAAGATAAAAATTAGGAACTTCATGGAAATTGTTTTGCAGTGGTTTGTAAGTGCATAAAATACTTGGTAAAATTCGGTTTTAAGTTAAACTCTTCTGAAGATTGATGGTTCAATCCTTAGTGCGAGCAATATTCATCAAAATGCAATTGTAAATTAAGTCTTCTATAGCTGATGGAATGAGATCATGCTACCCCCCCACCCCCTCCCACTAACCCCTATGGTTTAAATAAAAAGTTCCATTCGTAATAACTGGTGCTACGAGACCAGGCTGTCTGAAGATATTAGTTTCCCGAGACGAAATGCACCAAGCATGCTGATGCTTTTTGTTTTTGTATTTCCTTTTGCAAAACTCAATCATGTTCTGCAAAAACAAAAACAACAACCCACCTTCTCCCTCTTTTCTTCTTCCCATTTCCCCTTTCTCTTTCTATCTCCCCCACTTCCGACTGGTTTCCTAACTTAAAATGTACCAAACTTTAATACTGTAATCCTTTTCCCTCTCCCATTACAAAACTCATTCATGTTCTGCAGGGCAGGGAATAAAACGATAAAATCCACTATAAAACAACCAAACCAAACACTACAAACTAGCGATTTAAGATACAAAAAGCTTGAATAATAAAAACCTTCTACAAAATAACTGGATGCAACAGGAATACTATTTCCAAAATAATTGGATTCAGCATTAAATAACCCGAAAAGGGTTGATATGCCGTAAACCAAACCATTAGTAATAACATGCAGATTCTGAAGTTTGACAGAATTTGATAAAATACATTGGAGGTTACATTAACTGAAATACTGGAGGTTGATGTGTAATACAATCATTTGCCGGGAAAAGTTTTTTGGTTTGTCCGCATTTTGTGAAGTTAAGTAAGATGTAAAATACGACATAATCAATTTAACATACCGGTTCTCGTTAGGTACTCAAACTTAAGTGATGTTGAGTCTGGACAGGACTGGGTACTGTATGCAGAAGGATAATAGTTTGTCTATCCATTCTAATTTTTCTCAGAAACTACTGAACTTCTCTGGCTTAAATTTTGTATGAACCTTTGTTATGATAAGGTGCAGCGAACTAAGTATTATGGTATCCATTTGATGCACAGTGAAGGATTAATAGGGATTAGACGTTACAATTCCACATTTACACTCAGAATTTTTCTTGGAAACCACAGTGCTGATCTGGCTGAAATTTTGGAAGGGCCTTTAGCACAGCAAACTGAGTTCACTTTCGGCAGCCATATAACTCTTGCTTGCCTTATTTTTGTCCTTTAGTTCTCACATTCCAGGAGCGATGTTAAAACTTCCCATTGCCAAGTTTTTGACTGTAAAATAGTTATTTTTCTTCTTTTTGGCTCCTTACATCGAATGGCTTCATGCTATGTCTGGAGCGATTTCCATAAAAAAGAACTAGGTATTATGGTATCCATTCAATGCATAAATTAATAGGGTTTAGTATTTAATGCAAAACTGAGCACAAATTTAGGAATATTCTACCATCAATTTGATATATAGCACTCATTTTAACCCAACGGGTTATAACTTTTTCCTGTTTTTAACAGGCTAAAAAGTCTAGTATAGGTAATATATATATATATATATATATATATATATATATATATATATATATATGTTTGTGTGTTTTCTTTCTAGATCCATGTCTCAACAAAGACTGAGGGTGATATCTCTCCAAGTGGTTTTAAAGCACACCCAGATACTAACTTGGAAATTTTTACATTCCAGTGCAATACATGCAATGCCTAGTATTTTCAAATGGTCACCTATCTGGTATTGGCAAGGCTCATCATTGCTTAACTTTGGTGATCGAATAAGAACCGGTATGTCAATGTCATTGTGCCATATAACTTGGATGTAAATGCATTAGGTATACTGTCTGCTCTGTTTGTGGCAATCATTTGCACCGACTGAGTTTAGTAATGGTTCCAAAATAGTGCATGGTGCCAAACAAAGCCTTCACCACTATAAAGAAATCGTTTCTGTGGATTTTGGACAACTTAGCTGTCTGAACGTCATACATCAGGGTTTGACAGAGAAAATCCACTTATTTATTTACATGCATGCATACATACATATATATATATATATATATATATGTGTGTGTGTGTTGGGACGATTAATTGGAATGACAAAGTTCTCTCTGATTCTCTCTCCTCTGATCTCGAGCGTGTGGTTCAGTGGGGGAAGAGGTGGCTGGTTACCTTTAATGCATATCTGTACATCATCAACACTCTGATCCCCATCTGGCATCAATTGAAATGGATGACTCTCGTCTAGGAGAAGCCCCATGTTTTGACAAGCTTCTGGGCTTGACCTTTACTCCTGATCTGAAATGGAACACGTACATCAAGTCTGTTGCCAAGGTCGCTGGAAAGATGGTGAGATCCTTCTACCACTTCAGAAGATATCTCATTACTGATGCAATTCTCTATCTATATAAAAGCCAAGTATGCCCAAGGATGGGATACTGTTGCCATATCTGGGCAGGAGCTGCTAAAAACAGCCTATCCTGCCTTGACAGAGTACAAAATAGACTTCGTGGCTTAGTGGGGGGATGCCCTTTTCTCTTCCCTGCAACCTCTCTCCCACAGAAGAGACGTTGCGAGCCGGTCTTTGTTTTATCGTTATTTCCATGTCAGGTGCTCGTCTGAGCTCCAATCTCAAGTCCCCCCTCGCAAATCTTTTACGAAAAACACCCGTCTAGTTAAAACTACTGTCAAAAATTTTCCCCACTCTTTATCTGTGCCTAAATCAAAACGTAGATTCCATGAACAAAGCTTCTTTCTTAGAACTGCACGCCTGTGGAACTCTGTTCCGTCTACCTGCTTCCCACCTAACTACAACCTGGATGTCTTGATGTCCAATGTAAACAAATTCCTGATGAACGGCCCCCTTAAGTAGACATTTTTATTAACTCCCCACACTAACGTACTGTACATGCAATAACCCTTATCCCTGAGTGGCTTCTGGGCCTTGATAAGTGGTAATCACCTTGGAAAAAAAAAGAAAAAGGTTCTTAATCAAATGACAAATCTTTTTAAAGAGAGAGTAAACTTTCATTTTATTTATTTCTTTGGTATGTAAAACTTGTTAAATATTTTATACCGCAGCCGGTTATGTCCAATTGGGAAAGTTACAAGGGGGTGTGGCATACTTTCCAAGTAATTTCATGCTCGAAAGATGCTAAGGGCAAAGATCTACTAAGCATGGTGTACTGCATTGACCCATTGAAGATTATGAGCTCAGAGTAGAATGTTAATATTCTGTTTTCAACTCATAAACGAGTTATAAGGTCATTGCACTATAATGCCGAATAGTCCTCTCTTTATCATTTCTAAAGCATTAAACTTACCTGGTGGGTGGTGACAGCCAAGTAGTTTCAATACACCAAAACCGCTACTGTTTGGCAAGATGTTGCAATGACCTCATGAAAAGCTTGTCACTTCAGAGCAGACACATCAATAAATGTACTAGACTTTGTGTTATATGTGGTACTAGCAAGGCTATCCGACACTACCCAGGATAAAAATGTGACATAACTTCTATCCCTCTCCTTTCACCTCTCCTCTGTTCTCCCTCTCTTCCACCACACTCTTTCTTCTTTGTCCAGCCCATTCCTCTCTCTTGATATCCTCACACACACAATTTGAGTTGTCATGAGAAATAACTATATGAAAAATAAAATAAAAAAATCAGTTATTTCCCTTAAGTTAATGGCTGGAAGTACACTACATGTTGACATTCAAGGACGTGTGTGTTTTAACATTAACATGAACAAACCTTCTTTCTTAGAACTGCACGCCTGTGGAACTCTGTTCCGTTTGCCTGCTTCCCACCTGACTACAACTTGGATGTGTTCAAGTCCAACGTTAACAAATTCCTAATGAACTGCCCCCTTAAGTAAACACTTCATCAAATCTCCACACTAACGTAATGTACTTGCAATAACCCTTATCCCTGAGTGGCTTCTGGGCCTTGATAAGTGGTGACCACTGTGTAAAAAAAAATAAATAAATAAAATAACGGATATAAATGACAATTTCACCTACAAATAATTGTTTTTCTTTTAACTTTTAAATATTATACATCCAAGGTTATGCTAATTTAAAATAAATTTAAAAAAAAAAAAAAAAAGCAACTTTGTGAATGTTTGTTGTGTATTTTTCAAGTTTTAGCTGGTCACATAAACATTTGCCCTTTATATAATAGACAATTATTTAGGATACGAAATGGCAAACAGTTTTATTCAAAATGCATGAGTTGATTTTAATCCAAATCAGAATTTAATATAAGCATCATTAAACCTGGATACAAACTATTTTCTTTTTTTCTGATAAATAATTATGACATGGATTTATCTTTTTATCTACAGATTTTGATCCATTAAAATGTTGTCTGTAATTAATGACTTGTATCATTTTTTTTATTAAACTTTTACCTAAAATTTTGAGTAAATATGCATGAATACCCATTAAAATATTAATCTTGAAAGGATTAAAAAAAATTTTTTTTGAAAAAGAAACAAATTATCTCAGTGCAATGCATGCAGTGTCAAGTATATATATGTATGGAAATATATATATTACAGAAAATTAGGACAACATCAGTGCCATTGGTTTTAACTGTATATAATCTCAGGCCAAGATCAAAGTGTAGTATCTGTTCTTCAGATGCTGCACTTAAGATAGTTTGTGCCAGTCAATGGAGGGGAAACTTTCTATACTGGGACAATTATTATTTTTGGTAACCAGAGTGCCCCCTTTTTGCCTACTTTAAGGGGAGCTGGTTTTTACCTCACATTAAAAACGGCCTTGTGCCTAATTTGCTCAGTGGGGGAGCAAATAAACACCATCTGTTCTTCAGATGCTGCACTTCAATTTCTTGTTCTGTCAGTGGAGGAGAAATCCTTCACGATTGAGATGATTTTTAATTTTTGTTACCTTTCTCCACATTAAAAAACCACCCTGGTATCTAACTCTGCCGTCGTGGGGAGGCATTGTAAATACAAACTGTATATAATCTCTCTCTCTCATATAAAAGCTTTTTAGTTAGACCATATCGTTTCTATGATGTGTTGCCACAAATGAAATTGTAGTGATACTTAACACATAAAAAAATGTTTTCTTAAAGTATGAAAAAAACGTCATATGTGTATGTGTACTTCTCGGGTCAATGTAACTTTGAATATTTTTTTTATTATTATTATTTATTATTTAGTTTAATTACAAGAAAATACTTTAATTACAAAATTAAATCCATGAGAATGCATTTCACTTTTTTCATAAGCATGTCAGCCATTTTAATCTTTTGTTAATAGTTGAAGAAAAAAAAAAAAGGATGAGTTACTTTGTGTTTTAAAATTTGAAGGAAATGTGGAAACATTTAAACTGCCGAATAGAAAGTCATTTCCGGTTTAAAAATTCTTAGCAAATCTGCATATATGGCACAAGATGGCGTATAGAGTTGATATGCTGTAAAACAAACACTACTTATCAAGTATTAAACGTTTAAACTCACTTTTTAAATAGAGATCAAGAACTTATAAATTAGTCATCTATATATAAAACTCTGTGGACCGTCCAATGTTTTGTTGTGTTTTGGTTTCGGTTTCGATTCTAGCTGATGACACTAAAATCATTTATTTATTTATTTATTTTAACTTTTGTAAACATGACTATATATTGGGTACAATATAATATGAAATAATTCACTCTATAGTAATAAATACGAAAACTGCATAAATTATCATATTTTATGACTGGGCAACACTGAACACCCTTGCTATTTATGCAGGGCGTCCAAAAAGTCACTGAAGGGTTTTGAACTTAAATATATTCTTAAATGTATGTGTGTGAGGACACTTCTCAACCTATCTACTCAACGGATTTTTGATCTACAGATTTGAAATTTGGTATATAGGGTATTCAGACATGTGAAAACTTTTTAATCAGTTTTCATCCAGAAAAAAATGGTTGATAAAGGGTCAAAATTAAAAATTGGAATGTGCATCTTTTTTTATCAAAAACATTGTTGTCATGGAAACCAGCTTGTATTTAATGAAATCCACACTCCTTTTAACAGTCCAACCATATTGAGTACAAATAAACTTCAGTCTTTGTTTAACTTGTAGACATATGTTTTGGTTTTGGTTTCGATTCTAGCTGATGGCACTCCAGTAATATTGTTTTACTTTTGAAATCATGACTATATTTTGGGTACAATATAATATGAAATATTAGAATGCATAATAATAAATACGAAATCTGTGTAAATTAAAATATCATATTTAAGCATATTATGACCAGGCAATGCTAGGCGTCCCTGCTAGTGATTTTATAACAGCCTGGTTCAATTAATAATTTAATGTCCAAACGATATCAGAAGACTTAAATTTCATTTTTAAAATCCTACTAAAAAAAAAAAAAAACATTGGATAAAAAAAAAAATGAATGATGACAAGGCATATCACCTGAGACAAAGCTACTTCGTGTTAAGAAAGTGTCCCTCTCTCGCCGATGTACCTTGAATATATGGCCCATTATATTACGTTCCTGCCAGTCAACATGATTATGTTGTATATTGTCTACAATAGGTATTATGTGAAGAACATTCCAGGTTTGGCATGAAATGACACAAGTGTTGATATGCTTTTAAAACAAATATAATTAAAAAAATAAAACTTATGTTTTTTTTTTGTTGTTTTTTGTTTTTTTGAAAGATGTCAGCATTATTTTAAAAAGTTCTCCTTTTGGTAAATATTAAACACTAGGTGCACAATTGTTCACAGACTACGGCGTTGGCTGTACCAAGTTGCAATACTATCAGATCTATAGTGTTCAACCACACACTAATATTGAAAAGGCATGAACCCTAAATTTCCCTCCAACCCTGATCAAATTACAACTTGTGTATCAATTAACTTTAAATAACAAACCATTTCAAATATTTTTTTGGGATTAAATAAACCCAAATATGTGATGTAGTTATTTAAGAACTACACATTAGAGTCTGCAGATTTTCAAAGAATTTCATTGTTACTGGTTCATGTACATAAACTGAAATGTATTGTTTTATTAGCGCTCACCAAACTTGGGATCGTGTACTTTAAGGATTTCTTTTCAACAAGCCTTAATACACACACACACACACACACACGAAGCTAAAACAATTTAAAAGCCCCCCCCCCCGATGTGATTAATTCATGTGCACTTTATATAAATAGGTAATGATTGCCAAGAGTATATTTATATACTGCAGGTAAATTAGTTCAATGATGAATAGGTTATATAAATTAAAGCTTTCATTTATTTAGTAAGTTATAAAATTTAAGATTAATTTTTTTTTTTTAATGTTTTATGATCTACCTAATTAGTATATATGAATAGATTTTTTTTTTTATTATTATTAAAATAAAACAATCTTTTTTTTTATCATTATTATTAGTCATAAGCAATTTTTTTCTCTCGTTTAAAATGTCTTAATAATGTTTTATTTTGCATTGAAGACTCCTCTGATAGTTTACCGGAAAGTCAGGGTACGTATTCCAAGTGTTTGCTGTGTGGAGATTTCTGGGAATTGCTATTTCGTCTTCTATGAACACTATATCTTCTTCTTCTTCTTCTTCTTTTTTCCTCCTCTTCTTCTTTTTTTTCTCTAAATAAGTTCTCAGCGAAACCTTCTCAATCTTTGCTTGTTGTGCATTGTTCTGTTAAGGGTAAAAGGGTAGATAAATCAAGTCGCCTTTCGGCAACAACAACAACAACAACAACAACGACGTTATTATTTAAGAGTAAGATGGGGGGGGGGGCTTTAATTCATAGCAAATGATGGCACCAATTTTAATGTGATTTAAATTTTCTTTTGTAAGAAAATTTAAATATTACATTCTTTAGAGTTGGTCTGGTATCTTTATCTTTGTTGTTATTGTCACATATATGTTGGTCAATCCAGATTTAGATTGTGAAAATAGATTGTAAGCTATTCCATTCATGAGGCTCTCCATAATTCTCTAAGTCGAATATATATATATATATATATATATATATATATATATAGTATAATAATAACTTTTTATACCTATAAACACCAGTGTTTCATGTTTACGCAATCATTAGTGTAGGAGGTGACAATTTCTACCAAAATATACTTTTTTTTTTATCAGAGGATGAACATTAGTAAAAGAAAAAAAAAAAATGTATTGCTGATTAACATGAATTTGAACATATGTATAAAAACACTTTTTTATGAATTAAAATGTATTTTCAATAGCATAAAAGTGAAAGTAAAAATCAATTAATTTTGATCATCAATTTTTCTTTGTTTCATATATATATATATATATATATATATATATATATATATATATATGAAGGTCATGAAAAAGTATGTAAGATTTAGATATATGGGGTATTTAGTCCTCTCCCACTGCAAGAACTGTGACACTAGGGTCGGAGAGTAGGATTGAGAAATCAGTGCTCCAGAGGAGGGGTACTCTGACCTGCAAAAAGTGTCTAGGCAGCTCCGTCGAAATCCCCTAATGAGGGTGCCTCGGATGATTAGCAATAAACTAACCCCTTCTCAAAAAGAGAAGGCAAACCCTGAAAGGGTGGACCTCCTAGAACATAAATCATATTTCAAATTGTAACCAATATTAATTACCAATATGGATTTTTTTTTTTTTTTTTTTAAGAGAATATCCATTCGTTTCTGAAGAATTGTTTAGTGATTTTAAAAAAAAATTTTTTATTTTTTTATTTTTTTTTTTTTTATTTGATAAAACACATGTAAGACATACAGACATCTGCCTAAAAAATAAATAGGAACTTAATAAAAATTAGTCATAAGCAGTGTGAATTGATTCTATCTTTTGGTTTTTGGAATGATATATACACACAAGAAATGTTTCAAAGTCGCAAACATGTACTTACAATTTAACTGTTATCAGCATTGTCTGGAGAATAATGTTTATCAATTTAAACATTTGCAGACATGATTCTTCAATTATATTTGTCTTCTGTATTCAAAGCTATTCTGTTTCACTTGATGTTCATAAAGGTTTTATTATCATTTGAAGTGTGAGTACATTTTTGAGACACTGTGAATGATTTATATTAAAAGCTTTTATCTCTTGGAATTTACATATCTAAAGAAGGTTTTACCAAAATGAAATAACTAAAGCCTGTTTCATATAGAATGATCTTTATCATCTTAATAAATATCAGGCCATTTAATTTGTAGCATTTATGTGATGTGTAGGGCAATATATCGCATTCATCAGAAACTGCCACTGGCAGAGAAGGCCACTAGAACTGCTCGGGTATTTTTTGAAGATCAGGATAACCTCCTTTTAGGGCGCTGGCTCTTGAAATCGCACTTTCTGGCTCTTGTCTCATCATCCTGCCTTGGAAGGGAGATGAATATTGATGAAGGCATTTAGTTTTGAGGAAAGCTTGGAGTGCTGGTGGCATAAGTCTGATGATTTAAAACTCAAAACCTGGATGATTGACCTTGAAGCATCTACCGGATGTATTTTATGATATATCTAAAATACTATTTTCAAATATTTTTATGAGAAAGTTTCTAATATTTATATCAATCTGTAATACATAAGTATGTTTGTAAAATAATGTATATATTAGTACCTTATTACCTTTAACATACATACATATATACGTACATACATATGTATGTGTATCACGGTTTCCAGATGATGAATTATTCGATTGGGAGATCCTATTTATTAAAAAAGAGAATAGAAGGTGATATACTACAGACATTAAATTAATATATGGATACATTAACTTAATGGTCGTAGTATGTTATCACTTTATAAACCGTAATAACCAGATATATTCTGAGACTGCATTTTATACAGCATAATCACATTGACACACCGGTTCTCGTTAGATCACCGAAGTTAAGCAATGTTGAGCTTGGTCAGTACTAAAATGGGTGACCATTTAGGAGTTTCAGGTGCTGTATGTGCTCGCCGCTTATCTCGGCATTGTTTCCAAGCATCCTGGACTTCTCCTTATCACTGCAGTCAAGCAGTGGCAATTCAGGAGAGGTGTAGTTGAGGATTGTGCAACCCTTGCCTCACAATTTCACGTGCAGCTACCCTTACAGGGCTTGTCCATTGTCTTTCGAGACTGAACGGAGGCTTCTATTCCATCCATTCCATATTAACCAGATTACTTAGATAAATACTTTTACAGTTTTAACAAAAGAGCTACAATAATATCGCAAAGTCTCCGTTCACGTTGAACATTGACACAATGTCCAGCAGCAATATAATACACATGAAAGATGCCACTGTGGAATTTCCACAGGTCCTGCTAGTAATAATAATACTAATAAAATACAAATATGATCACATTTTGATTAGAGGTTTCTTGATTATCCTGATAGTAATAGCAGTTTGTATCAGGACATTACTAATGATCTGAAGAGAGCAATAATCATATCTGTATAAAAAAATTTCATTATTTTTTTATTATCATTATTAATAATCAGAGCAGGGGTTAGTTGGGGGAGACTACATACCTTCACGCAACAACATAAGGATGGGTGAAAGTCGCATCTGGACTTTACTTCTTCATATTGTATGAAGTATTCCGGAAGTTATGCAATTGAAAACATTGTACCTCAAAAACTATTTACCCCAAAAACTATATGATCAGGCTGAAATGTTGTATGGTGTTTATGGCCATCAAAGTGCATCAGATCCGTACATTAAATTTGGGGGAGGGGGGGGTCAGGTCTTTAAAACGAACAGAACCCAAGTTATTGCCAAAAGTCTTACTTATACTTTTTCTGTGACCTTTGACCTAGATATCCCAAAATAAAATTAGATCGAAGACCATGACTAATATTTGAACCCACTTTGGTGATTGGTCAAGTGATAGAGATGCTAGACTGTATACAAAGAAAAACAACTAGTAACCTCGGCCGTGATGGAAGTAATATGTACTTGAAGCATTATGTGTGATATGTATTTAAGGTAGTATTAGGCTATCACAATGCAAGAAATGGAAAGTTGTTGAAGGAAAGACCAAAAACAAGTGATTTTCTATAAATTTGTATATATATATATTGTAAGCTGGGGTGACTCTGAGCCACTAAAAAAAAAAAAAATGCATAAATAATATATGATCTCTGCATTTTAAACATAATTTCCAGGTCATATACAATTTCATATTTTTTTAGATATATTGTAGGGCAGCAGCAAATACTGCAGAGTGATTTATGCCTTATTATTTATTATTTTTTTTTAATGGCTTGAAGTCACTCTGGGTGGTCAGTCACCCCAGCTTACGGTATGTGTGTATATATATATATAATTTAAAATCTTATTTGAAAAGTTGAGACTTCTACACAGTGATCTAATATGTGACTGTTTTCCATAATGGATTTCGAAATAAATCCTCTTTGTCCAATTGTAGGTGTTTTGAATCCTTTAAAAACCGTGTGAACTGGCAGTGTTGTTTTGTAGTTATACACACACACACACACACACACACACACACACACACACACACGTGTGTGTGTGTGTGTGTCTTTTACATTTCAAGGTTTTAGCCTACCAACTCTATAGTACATTCCACACAAGTTTTATTTTGCAAAGAATTTTTAAAGGGCCTGTTGAACTTGATAACCTGGTAATTTTGAGCTTTTGTTTAGTGAAAGTGACTTTGATACAGAGGTTTACTACTGACTATGGGATCAGTTAAGTTTAGTTGAAATTTTATAGGATCTATTGCTTTCGTTAAACTAATATCATTAGGGTAAAGTATGAACGCAAAATTTTTCCCTCTCCAGCTATGGGGAAAATAGCAACTTGCATTCAATTGTATTGAATTTCCTAAAAGTGTCGATATGCCCCAAAATGAACCAAACTTTTTCTTTATTTATTTTTTAAATTGGAATAGGTTCAGTTTGAATTTGTTTGAAGATTATGGAGTACTAAAGTCATTTGAAGAAGACTCAAGATAGTGTTGAAACATGGTAGCAATATCAACTAAAATAAGGAAACCACTTCTCTAAACAATGTCAACTTATTTTTAATGGCAATGGGGAGGGGGGAACAAAAAGAAAAAAAAACAATTACCTGTTTATTTCTCCTCTTCCTCTGCCCCCTCCCCCATCATTGTTATTCTTGTTATAACAAGGAGTACCGAATACCGTGTGTGACATTTTGTTTTTTGTTTTTTGCCTGCAAATTTTGAAAAGACTGAACAAAAGAAAAAGAAAAACTCGAATGTGTAGTGCCTTCAAATTTGGCTTGCCACTTTGGCATTATTTTTACCGTCTCCCTCCACCCTCAACTCCTTACCTCTTGTTCCTCTCCACATTTTTCTTTTTTTTTTTTTTTTTTTTTAATTTGTGTTTTTTTTGTGTGTGTAGATTGCATGCTTGTATGTTTCAGTCAGTCCATTTGCATGCTTATTGTCGTTGACTTTAGGTTCATATCCAGCAAGTGCTCCACCGTCCAAACATCTGTCCGTATCAACCAGCGTTCTTTATTACAAACGAAGCCCTGAATTTTCTTCCACCGGAACTCTAAACTCCAGCAACCGACCTGAATCACTTCTCGGTAAGATGCTAAGACCCTTTGTATTACATACCCCCCTAATTCGGCCTGTATACTTATACATATCCACCTGTCTGTATTCATATATATATATATATATATATATATATATATATATATATATGAATACGTGTATTTGTATACCTGTAATACAGCACCTGTATGTATCTCTCTTTTCCGATAAAGGATATATTTTTAGGTATAGTAAGTAGATACATTCACACCATACATATTATTTGGATTATTGTTTTCATCTTGAGCATTATTCTCACAACGTTTTGGTTAATGTAACTTCCGACCTTCTTCAGGTGTTTCTTGTTGAACTCGGGGAATCTACTCCCGTGGATTAAATAAAAGGTTAAAAATTCCATGCAAGTTCCCAAGTCCAACGGAAAGATTCCAGAGTTTAACAAGATACACCTAAAGAAGCCGAAAAGTTATGCCTACCGAAACATTGTGCAAATAACACTCAGAATGAGAACGGTAGTCTAAAAAATCCAAATAATCAATCCTCATCTCAAAAATTCTGAAACGCTATTCACACTAGTCTTCAATCTTTTTTTTGATTTTTTTTTAATAAATATTTTTAGCGCATGTTTAATGATATATATTGAAAGTGCAATTGGGATTATATCTGTAATACAATTCTCTACTTGGTTGTGATAGTCACAACGTTTCGGCCGATATAACCTCCAATCTTATTCAGATGTATTTTTCTTCAGCATAGGAACATTCTAGTTCACCAAGGAAATGTTTATTGTTGAGGTCTGGAGCCAGTTTAGAATTTTGAACTGGACATGTGATATAAGCGTTAGTTTACTAAATGACAACCTGTCGGAGGTTGAAGGTTCAATCCTTACTACAGGCGATAACAATTAAGAATAGTATAAAGTAATGCATTTATGACATAATTATGAAAATTGCTCTCATATATATATATATATATATATATATACATACACACACACACCGGTTCTATCGATTCGTTTCCTAGATGTAAATCCAATGAAACTCGCGTGATTATTAAAGAGTACTCAATGCAGAACAAAGCTGGTATATAGTCTATTTATCATATAAACATTATTAGTTGCATATGTGCATACATGTTTCAGTGTTGTCCCAATTCAGGAACAACACTTAATCAGACCAAAAAAGAATCAACATTTTATATATCAATTCATTTTTGGTCTGATGAAGTGTTGTCCCTGAATTGGGACTCCACTGAAACATGTATGCACGTATGTAACCAATAATGCTTGTATAATAGACTAACTATATATATATATATATATATATATATACACACACACACACACATGAAAATTCATTTTTATTCATATATATACACACACACACGCACATAATTGTATTTAAAGGGACGGTTAGAATCTTAAAAAGATCGTTCGGTTGGAATATATGTGATAACGGGTGAACGTCTGGCATCCAATAGGATGCCCCATTCCCAGCCAGAATGAAATAATAAGAAAATTCTTTAAAAAGTGATATGTATAAAAATGAAAAATTAAAATTACTAAGTAATCAAAAAAGTTCTCTCTGTTTGTTTGATTAACCATTGAACGAAGTTGAAATATGTACGAAATGCATGTATCAATCGTTTTGAAATTCGGACAGCAGTAAGTACGAATATTAGATGTAATAAAAACGCACACACCATACCTGGCCATCAGTTAAAACCAGACAGCTGTGAGAAGGATTCAAGTGTCTAGAAATTTTGCTCAAAGCTGTTTGCGTTCTCTCCACTGTACCACATCCGTATTCAATCGAGTACTTACCCATGATAAAAAGCGGGTTCTGTATAAAATGCCCAAGTATCCCAGACATTGTTTGTCTCCTAAGGATACTGTCTCTCATACCGCAAGACTGCCTACGCAACCATGCAGGATTATGCATTACGTCTGGTGGTTCAATATGAACTGCTACTATGGACCAAACGGTCACTTAAGACCGATATTCGCAGCAATTGAAACATGTTCACCAAAAGATAAATTGCAAAGATGTGATCTTTCTCCATGACAACGTCAGGCAGCATGTCATGCGAGTGGGTAGGAATACCATACAATAACTTTGGTAGAATCACTTTGTGTGATCCACCTTATTCGCTTGACTTTGCACCATCCGATTACCACCTCTTCCACTCCTTGAATAATCATTTTCGTGGGAAGTCCTTCACCAATGAAGCAGATTTACATCAAGACTTCACAAGCTTCTTTGCACCCCCCCCTCCCCGAATTTTACTGCAACAGCGGGAGACACGTTGGCAGAAGGTGTTGAATGCTGATAGTGATTACTTCGAAGACTAAATATCTTACACATACTGTGAAGCGTTTTTATTTTTTTTTTTTTCAATTAAAAGTGGACAGAACTTTCTTGTATTTCTATATTCATTGTATTGAATATGTAAATAATTTTAATTTTTCATTTTCCATCACGTTGGAAGATTATTTCTATTTAGATCCATGTATATTTCTACATTTGTGAAAATATGGCGTGTCAGGAGGCAATGGAAAAAATCCAATAAAGTGCTCGATCATGGATGTGAGAGCTGAAGATACAGTATTTATTACGACACTATATATACATATTCCAAGGTCGTACCAGCGGTTTCATTGCGCTGAATCAACCATAAGAGGTTGGAAAGGGTCAGCGCAATGTCGCTGATAAATTTGCACTGACTCTTTCCAACCTCTTATGGTTGATTCAGTGCAATGAAACCGCTGGTACGACCTTGAAATATGTATATATAGTGTCGTAATAAATATTGTATTTGTGGAAATATATGCAGATATTACATAGGGTTTATGGTAATCTGAAAATTACAAAAAAAAAAAAAATAACTATATCTAAATATTTAGATTTTAAAAGAATCGGAATTTGAAATTTAGAAGAGAATTTATAACTGTATCAGAAGTGGGGAAAAATATTAGAATCTTTGCATCACTAATAGAGATTCCCATACGACAGTGAACTATAGTGGCAGATGCTTGTAAATCATAAGTATCACTCTCTGATCTCCCATTATTATTGTTATAACCCTGTGACATGCCAAGACAAGATAACCGGTAATCACTTTGGCTAAAGGTTTTACATGAGTTTCCGTCTCTTAGATTGGTTGCAATGGTGATGATGTTCATCCATCGCTTGCAAAGATGACCATGATTATGCAATTGTTCTGTGGGTTCGAACTCTGAAGTATTTCTCGCATGTTGGACACCTGTGGGATAATTCTGTAACAGAGGTGATGACTGCTGTCTTTTCTAATGTCACGCTTTCTCTTGCATTCTTCATTGCATGTAGATTCAGCAATTGTTGCCCCTTTCTGAGTTGTGACATGCCAGGAACACCTGTCTGGTTATCGTTGCAATAGGTCTAGCTGAGGATGTATACCATTTGTTATTCCACACATGCGGACAAATTTAATGACTTCTATTTGAAGTGGGTGCCTATAAACACTACAATAAGTGTTTTTTCTTACGTTTCTGCAAACTTTAAACATCTCCACTGCCTTTTTATCAACATTTTTTATTACCAAATCGATTTTCATTCTAAGGGGAAAAAATTTTTTTACAAAAACAAAAAACTTTGCAACTATTTTCTAAGAAATCTATTTTTGTCTCTGCTGAGTTGTTTGGTGCACTTCCACTATTCAATAAAACATATCATGTGTAAGATGTACTTCATCAAAAAATATGAATAAAATATTATGAATAGGAATTCAGTACGTCTTGTTGTTTTGGAATGTTGACTAACAATAAATATATATATATGATAAAAAATATGAAAATGATATTCCAATATAACAGAAATGAAAAAAAAAAAAAACAAAAAAAAACAGAAAACCTAAATTATTTGTAAGTTCATCAACGTTTAGTCTTCATTTAAACGACCGCTTCAGAATAGTTAATTTGAAAAAAGTAAATTAAAAATTAAATGTGATGTGAAAAGAGTATTTTTGTTCTCTTTTTAGAAAAAATATGGCCATCAGAATATATATATATATATATATATATATATATATATAGCATAATCACATATACACACGGGTTCTCATTAGATCACTGAAGTTAAGCAAGGTTGATCTTGTTCAGTACTAAAATGGGTAACCATTTGGGAATTCCAGGTGTTGTATGTGCATTGTTTCCAGTCGTTTAGCACTTCTCTTTGCCACTGGACTCTAGCAGTGCCGATTCAGAAGAGGTGTGGTTGGAGATTACACACCCCTTGCCTCGCAGTTACATGGGCAGCTACCCTTAACGGGAGTATTGATTGTCATTCGAGATTGAACGGAGGCATTACGTATGTATGTGGGTGTGTGTGTGTGTGTATATATATATATATATATATATATATATATAATACACACAGGGCTCTACAGGCAAACTTATCTTTAGTTGACCTTTGACAACTAAATATTTTCGTTTACTAGCCAAATAGAAAAGTTAATAACCAAACCCACATGATTTTAAGAATATGACATGTTCGTTTTGTGCCGAATATGTACATCATAAATATTTTTCTGTTTTTTTTAATAAGTGTAATTCTAAATATACAACAAATTTTATGTTGATACTTGAAAGTATAAACATAATTTCTTCAGATGTTTTTTTAAACGGCCTTCGTTTAAAAAAAAAAAAAAAAAAGAGTATATTGTTCTATTAAACGTTTATTGTTGAAATAATGTAACATTGTTCGTTTAAAAAAAAAAAAGTTGAAAAGATATTTTTTACTCCAGTAGTGAGTTTTGGAAGATTGTCAGTGAAAGAAATACAATCGCCAAAAGACAAGCGTTTTATTATTTCTGGTCGCCACTTTGAAAAATCACTCACAAATGCGACTGTTTCGCTCGCAATGTAGAGCCCTGATGTATATGCACACAGACACATGGACACTTTCAATAGATAGATATATATCATTAAACTTGCCGAGTTCCTTGCCTTATTGACAGTACCCTAGTTGCTCACAGGAGAACTTGTATATTTTTTTTCCCTTGCGATAAAGATTTATAAACACATTTTTGTTAGTAAATCCCAGAGAAAATTGGAAACGAGTGGTACATTTTTTTATTTTATTTTATTTTTTTTTTTGTAAAGACAAAGTAGGTATTAAAAACATTGAACATGTTTTCATCACAAAATAGTCACATACTTGCATCTTTAATTATTAATCTACAAAAGAATTCTTGTTTGAGTTGGAAAAAATATACAGCACCATTTGTTAGTCATGTCTGAACTGTTGTATAATCAATATAATAATAAAAATAATAATGATGAAATCATTGAATACAGTTCAAGTGCACTACACTACATCTCATCAAAGGTGTATTTACTAGGAATATATATATATATATATATATATATATGTATGTATATACGCCATAATCATGTTAAAATATATATATATATATATATATATATATATATATATACATACACACACACACACACACAGTTTGAAATCAAAACTTTCAATTTTATATTTTTATATAAATATCAATAACACAAAGTTCATTTAGATAGCTCAATAGTGCAATAGCAGAGCTAAAAATGCATTTTGTAATGTACCACTTCACTGGTAACAGACACTAATTTTTATGCTCACCCCCAAAAAAGTTTCAGTTTATTTACTATACAAGTGCACAATTGTTTCAGCCCATACTGATATTTTTTTTAATATATTTTAATACTAACTGAGATACCTGGTCGTACAATACGCTTAAACATATTTTAATTTATGCAGATTGCATATGTATTATTTTGAATCAATCTTCTATTTAATATTATATATTACAAGGAATCATTTGTCCGATTGACTAATTCGAAAAAAAAAAAAACATGAAAATAAAATAATGATGATATCGTTCATCTAATTCCACCTATGTTTGTTTACAATATCACATCAGTTGATATTTGGGCTTGACAATGAATCCTCTTGAAAAGTGACTTCTGATTAATGTTTAGTTTTAAAATATGCAAACAAAGAAATGATTTGCAGCGATTTTAAATGGCACTTTTTTTTTGTGTAAATTGAACTCATTAATAAGAAAAAATTAAAATATATTGAGATAAACTCATGCTCTACCACTAAACTATATCTTCAGATGTCAATAATTCTGGGGTTTTTTTGTTTGTTTTTTTTAAGAAGAAATCATATGCTAACATTTTATTATCTCCCTTGCCATGTAACATAAAAATTCCCCTGTAAAAATTCTGGTTTTTTATCTATGAGAAAAAAACTATTTTTAGGGTTGGATTTTTTCGATTTTCGATACTTATCGGATGAATTTCTGTACAAAACATACATATGAACACTGCCAGATATATAAATTACCTTTGTGTGAAATTTGCAAAAAATAGGCTCAGACGTTTGGGAACCTCTGAGGAAGGAACTCGCACACACACACGCACACTTTTATATAATAGTAGAGAATAATAAAAAAAAACATATGCTGAGAACTCTATGTAAATATATCAGTATGGCTGGAAATAAACAGTTGTATGTAATTGTATGATAAATAAAATGAAACGGTTTTTATTTAGATGAGCATAAAAATGAGTGTCTTTTCCCAATCAAGTTTTAAAACTAAATTTAAAAAAAAAACAACAACTTATTTCCAAGTCTTTTGTTGGAAAACTATTTTGCTTGTAAGTCAATCTCTTATAATCACCATATTAGTTTGCTTTCAAAAATTCAAACTAGTCCTAATATTATTTTTGGGATCATCAGTTGTTTGCCATAAAACACTGTTTCTGTGATGTTATACACACACAGACACACGGTGGCACATAAGTCACTTAGTCACATTACCATTTTAAAATAAAGTATTTTTTTGTAAATGAGTATGCTTTATTAATTCTTTTTTTATTATTACATAGTTTAAAGATTGGAATTTTATTTGGTCTTGAATTTCAACTATTTATTGGAAAAAAAAAAAAATTTATTTTAAGATGATAAAATGACTTATGTGCCACCCTGTATATATGTATTCAAAATTTATTTTCAACACTATTCAATTATATATATATACTGAAAAAATGTTAAGATGTTATTTTTTTCATAATATTTGTCATGTGTGTTACACAAAATAGTTAATTATATCTCTTATGCAGTAATTAATGCTATAAAAACCTGGCAAGGATTTTGTCCAATTATTATTGAAATCATCACATAAAAAATAATAAAAAATTTCATCTTCCCATCAAAATATCAACAAATAAAATGAATAACATTCATAAATTCACATAATTTTAACATGTGAAAAGCATCTCCAAAATTTATAAAAAAAAAATTACATAATGAAAAGCATCTCCAAATTTTATAAAAAAATTTACATAATGAAAAACATCTCCAAATTTTATAAAAAAATTTACATAATGAAAAACATCTCCAAATGTTATAAAAAAATTTACATTATGAAAAACATCTGCATATTTTATAAAAAAATTTACATAATGAAAAACATCTCCAAATTTTATAAAAAAATTTACATTATGAAAAACATCTCCAAATTTTATAAAAAAATTTACATTATGAAAAACATCTCCAAATTTTATAAAAAAAAATTTACATTATGAAAAACATCTCCAAATTTAAAAAAAAAAATTTACATTATGAAAAACATCTCCAAATTTTAAAAAAAAAATTTACATTATGAAAAACATCTCCAAATTTTAAAAAAAATTTACATTATGAAAAACATCTCCAAATTTTAAAAAAAAATTTACATTATGAAAAACATCTCCAAATTTTATAAAAAAATTTACATAATGAAAAACATCTGCATATTTTATAAAAAAATTTCATAATGAAAAACATCTCCAAATTTAAAAAAAAAATTTACATTATGAAAAACATCTCCAAATTTTATAAAAAAAAATTTTCATAATGAAAAACATCTCCAAATTTTATAAAAAAATTTTCATAATGAAAAACATCTGCATATTTTATAAAAAAAATTTCATAATGAAAAACATCTGCATATTTTATAAAAAAATTTACATTATGAAAAACATCTCCAAATTTTAAAAAAAAATTTACATTATGAAAAACATCTCCAAATTTTATAAAAAATTTACATAATGAAAAACATCTCCAAATTTTATAAAAAAATTTACATAATGAAAAACATCTCCAAATTTAAAAAAAAAATTTACATTATGAAAAACATCTCCAAATGTTATAAAAAAATTTACATAATGAAAAACATCTCCAAATTTTATAAAAAAAAATTTTCATAATGAAAAACATCTGCATATTTTATAAAAAAAATTTCATAATGAAAAACATCTGCATATTTTATAAAAAAAATTTACATTATGAAAAACATCTCCAAATTTTATAAAAAAAATTTTCATCATGAAAAACATCTCCAAATTTTATAAAAAAAATTTACATAATGAAAAACATCTCCAAATTTTATAAAAAAATTTACATTATGAAAAACATCTCCAAATTTTATAAAAAAATTTACATTATGAAAAACATCTCCAAATTTAAAAAAAAAATTTACATTATGAAAAACATCTCCAAATTTAAAAAAAAAAATTTTCATAATGAAAAACATCTCCAAATTTTATAAAAAAAAATTTCATAATGAAAAACATCTCCAAATTTTAAAAAAAAATTTTCATAATGAAAAACATCTCCAAATTTTAAAAAAAAATTTTCATAATGAAAAACATCTCCAAATTTTATAAAAAAATTTTCATAATGAAAAACATCTCCAAATTTTATAAAAAAATTTTGATAATGAAAAACATCTCCAAATTTTATAAAAAAAATTTTCATAATGAAAAACATCTCCAAATTTTATAAAAAAAATTTTCATAATGAAAAACATCTCCAAATTTTATAAAAAAATTCACATAATGAAAAGCATCTCCAAATTTATTAAAAAAAAATTCCAGTCACAAAATAAAATCAACATATGTATTTCGATATCATTAAAATCATTGTCGTTTTCATTTGAATGTGAATCTATTTGACTGAAGAGATTTTTCAAAATATTTAAAAAGAAAACATGAATTTAAATTGTACCAATTTTTGTTAACAAAACAAAAGAAAAGCATTTCAGAGGAAAAGAAATGTTGAATTAGAAAATGGTAATATAAGTTCATAGGTTTCAGCGACAGAATAGAAATTCATATAGTTTAGAGATCTGCAGTGAAATAAGTTTTATTGAACAGAGATACTCTCCTCACCTCCACACATACTCGTGCTTCTGCGTCGAACTTTGACAGCATTCACCTAGCATTATAGGATGGGTTGAACCAACTCCTCCTGCAGAACGCAGTGTCCCGAATGAACGCAGACCACACACAATGGTCTGCAGCGGCAAAGATAGTTATAAACTGCCAGTCCTGGATCAGTGACGAACATTGTGGACCGGAGATAGGTTCGACGTCAGTCTTGGTGTGCAGCCATGTCTTCAGCAGGTTCCCTTGGCATCTTCGCCAGTCTTGGAGTGGTTCTGAAGCTGTTGCTTCATGCATAAACTCTCCTATGTTTCATCGTGCAGCATGGTTGAACCAATAAAATCTCCTTTTTAAAATAGCTTGGCTTTGGAAGATAATCTTGTATTTTATCCAGATTTGTGTATTGAGACAAAATGGTGCCAGCAGACCTGCAGGATTTAGCAGTAGAGGTCAAACACTACCAACTTTTTAAGATCCGCAGCTCTCATCGGCAAGGTCTCGTAAGTAGACCTAACAATAGCAATGTTTCTAACAGAAAATCAGTGTAGATATTTGTAATTTTTTGTTGTTGGTGATTGGTGGAAAATGTTTAGCAATTGATGATACTACAATCTTATAATTTACAAGTAAAACTAATCTTTTGAAAATGTGTCCGTGCTAATACTATATGAAAATGCTGTCTAAGGACAGGTAAATTAATTCTCTAAACAGGAAGGTTTTGCACAGTTTTATGCCCCTTTTACAAAGAATAAAGTAAAGATATAATCCTACTAAACCTTATGTCTAGAATTCTTGTTTTAATTTTAATCAAAGTCCATTAAATGATTTTAATTCTGGAAAAATATCTACAATTTAAAACTCAAGTTACCTTGAGAAGAAATTGAAATTCAAGGTATCTTATTTTCAAATGAGTTTTTCCTTATATTATGACACCTAGAAAACGTTTAAAATGCGCTGAAGAAACTGAAATTTTGGGAGTATTTATCAATTAATGCTTAATTCACAGAAATGAGAGATATCTGAATTTTCATGAAGTATCTTCGTCCCCATTTTTTTATTAAATTAAATATAGCCCATATTATAACCCCTTATTCAGAGCAATTATGTTCCAAAATTCATAATGATTGCTTGATTATTTTAGGAATGAATCCTATATATACAAACTAATAAACATAGCTAATTGTATAATGATGGCGATATTGCTGTGGAAATGGTTTCAGTTGTACAGCCAAGATTCCAGAAACAAAAGAATGGTTTTCTTCTGAAGCTCATTTTTATTTGGAAGCTGATGAAAGTAGTTCAAAAATATTTGGAGAGTAGAAACTTAGCCTTGGGTTTACTTTCAATCATTTCCTCAGAAATCTTCCTTTATTCTGCCCTTTAGTCCTCACATTCCATCAGCGAAGTTTCTGACAAAGGGAAGAAGAATTGCCATTTTCTGGGTTGGAATCTATCCATATAACATTCGCTAGTTTTATCATTAACTGGTATTGAAGTGATTTTTCCTTTTTTTTTTAAGCTCCTTATATGAAGTGGCTTCATGCATTGTCTGGAGCGATTTCCATTAAAAAAAATACAATGATAGTGGGTTTAATTCTCCAACCGATCAGCAGTAACAAGTTTTCTAACAAAAAGTCAACATAAGTTTTATTTTTGTTTTGTTTTTTTCTGAATATTCTTATGTCAACTAATTCGTTCCTCACACTAAAGTTTGAAACAACAATTTTATTACGAAATTAGGAGATTGAATAGTTGCATTTAAAAAATCATTCTTGAAAAAGTCCCATACGTAATAATTTGATATGATTAACTAATGTCAGTGTTCCCATAATGTTTTCCACCAATTAATTGGTTTCACACACTAAAGTTTAAAACCATATTTTTTATTGCTGAACTAGCAGATTGAATAGTTGCATTTAAAACAAAAAACATCCCCTTAATAATAAGTTCATATGATTGACTAATGTTAGTGCTCTCATAATTTTCCTCGCCATTCAACTGACAATAATTCTAGTCTGATTAACTCTTCTTTTTTAGTGACTTTAGGCCTCGATCAGCAGTGATTTTTATCATGTAAAAAAAAAAAAAATCCTCTTAATAATAGGACCTGCATGTCAGGATGTCGTTCTGTACACCTTAAGAACCTCTAACTAGTTACACATTCCCAAACAGTACCTCCATCAGTGAAAGCGCATTCGTTGCTGTGGCTTTGCGCTTAACCTTCTTCACAGAATCAAAACTGCTTGCCTATGGCTTGTTTTTTTGCATAATTGGCTTGAACCTCGATGAAGAACAATGCCACCTTACCTCCCCTAGATGAGGAGGAGGTCTTTCGAGAAAGACGCAGAGCTGAAAACTTTGAGAAATATACCAAGATTTTTTAACACTTTTTTTTCATTTTTTTGGTGCTTATTTAAAATTAAACCTATTTTCTAAACAAAAATACGGAAAAATCTTTTAAAAAAAAAAAAATTTTTATGTACATATCCGTCACAGAACAAAAATGTCATATTCCAAAAATCACATAAATTGATCAAGTAGTTTTTTTTTGTTTTTTTTTAACCAAGAAAATTAAATTTTTTGAAGTAAGACATTGTTTTGATCTGCCATGTTTTATAAATAAAGGGGAAACAACTCAATTATTACTATCAAGATCAAACTCAGCCTTGTAATGGCTACAATTTCCTATTAAAATCGTTAAAAATTGTAAAAAAAATAATTTTCTATTATAAAAAAATAACTACTTGATCAATTCATATAATTTTTGGAATATGACTTCATTCCGTGACAAGTATGTACACCGTAAAGATTTTTCTATAATTTTTTTTTTTTTTTAAATAGGTTTAATTCTAAATACACACCCATTTTTATATAACTTTCCATTTTACTCTCTTTCTCGTTCTCTCATTTACCTTCTATTTTCTTTCCCTTCATATTCCCGCCATCTTGCATATTCTTGCCTTCCCATCACAACCATATTCGTTTAATGAAAGTATTTTAGGTAGAAAACCTTCATTCCTACAAGTACTAATTTTTTTTTTTCCTTACTAAAAGAATAATGGATATTTCGCTTCTGATCCAGTGTTCGACCTAATTAAAAAAAAACAAAAATACCGAAAAAAAAAAATCTTTGAGTTACATACCAGTCACGGAACAACATGTTTCAAAAATCACAAATTGAACACTAGTTTTTTTGTTTTTTTTTTTAACTAAGAAAATAAAATTTTATGAGGAAGTGAGATGTTGCGTTTTGATTCGCCATATTTAATAAAGAGAGACAATTCAATCTGAATTACTGAAATTTTAAAATAAGCCTTATAATGGCTACAATATACTATTAATCACAAAAAATTGTAAAAAAAAAATTATATCATTTTTGGTGTAAGTCCTAAGTTCAGCCTGATTTTCTAAAATTACAGAAAAAATCTTTGATATACGTACCCATCACAGAACAAAAGTGTCATATTCCAAAAATTATGTAAATTGATCATTGTTTTTTTTTTTATATAGAAAATAATTTTTTTTATGAGTTTTAGCAATTCATAGTATGTCATAGCCATTAATTCAAGTCGACTTGTTTCCTTTTATTAAATATGGCAGATTAAGACTGCCCATTCTTGCTTCATCATAAAATCTTATTTTTTCAATTTAAAAAAAAACAAACTATTTAATTAATTTACATTATTTTTGGAATATGATATTTTCATTGTGATAGGTATGCATAAAAAGATTTTTTATACATTTTTTTTTTTTTTTTTTTTTTTGTTTTTTAGATTGAATTCTGGATTTGTACTGACATTTCTAATATTTTTATCGATTCTAGCACTTTCAGCTATTTTGTTACCCAAATTCAATGAATTATGTTAAAAATACAGCAATTCTGAGACCACATAAAAATCTCCTTAAAATGGATTAAATCGTTCCTTTTGTGATCTTGTACAATGAAGATGTATTTAGTTGTGTAATAAATTCATCATCATTAAGATATCTGTCTAAAAGAAAAATTGGTGCATCTACACTATAATAGCAAAATTCAAAATTTTTAATATTGAATTTCAATGCAAAATAATTGTTTCCATTTAATTTTCATGTTACAGTAATGCATATATCCAAAAATTATGAAAAACGATAAGGTAGAAAAATATTAAAGAAAACTTTTTTGGCAAAAAATAACAAAAATAAAATGTTTTGCTTAAAAATACTGGAGAGTTCCAAAAGGAGGCAAATAGCGTATAACTATTGCTAATTTTTTAATAAATTGTGCGTTTTGCCTTGATTTTTAGCATAACTAAGTTACTTGTTATGTCATGTCTTCCCAAAGAAATATGGTCAACGTTTTTTATAAGGATCGAAAGCTCATGTTTTTTTATTTTTTAAATAATGCAAAAATATTTAAGTTTTTCTGACATGCCAATTAAATAGTTATTATTGCTTTTAGATGAAATTGACACAAAAAGTCAGATACCATTTTCTTTTTTAATCGATTTTGTCGTTTTCCGAATTTCGCAATAGTGTAGTTGCACCAAAAAATAAGATTCTAGTTTTTTTCTAACAGTCATCTCCCTTCAACTTTTTAGTCCCTCTGCATTTCAGTTTCACATGAAATATTTGTCTTTATTGATCATTTACAAACATTAGAGAAATTTAAAAAATTACATTTATCAAATAAGGTATTTGATAAAAATAATGTTTTAGTTATTATTGTAGATGATATTAACAAGTATTTTATTCATCTAGTACATCAAATGTTTTACAAAAATATATTTAGTTTTAGTTTTAGTGTGTAAATAAATATTGATTTTTTTTTTTTTATCATGAAAGTGATGAGAATGGGAAAATATATATAATTGCTTGAAAATAGATTGACATTATGAAGGATAGTTTCTGAAAACTTTGTATATAGATATGACAAATATTTAGAAAGTTTACTTTTATGTATAAATTCCTTGAATTCTTATAGCATTGAATGCTTGTGAGGTAAATAAGATAGAAAGTAAACAGATTAATGCCAGAAATAACAATGAAAAATTTAAAAAAGTCATTCAACCTCTATCTTTTGAGTAAGTTACAAGAAGAAATTTAAAAAAAAAAAAAAAAAAACTCAATTCTTGAGAAAATTGCCAACTCTAACTCTCCATTGGTGAACAGTTGGCTGAAAAAAAATCTGACTTTTGACTAAAAATTGCTATTTATTTATTTATTTACTTTTTTGCCTTTGGTTAATACCAGGCTTGTGGAGTCAGAGCTTTTGACTTTGCGGCATTCACTCAGGATGGGTTAAGCCAGCTCTTTCCATAGAAACACAGCATCTCAGATGAATGCAGACCACAAATGATGGTCTACAGTGGCCAACATTTTTATAGGCAGTCGGTCCCAGGATCAGTGATGAACACCATAGACTTGTGGACCAGAAGTAAGTTTGGCATCAGCTTTAATGGTGTGTAACTAAGTCTTCAGCTGGTCTGCCAGGTGTTTTTGTCAATCTTGGATTGATTCTGAAGCTATTGCTAGGTATATGAACTCTGGCTTTGCAGCATCGCAGAACCAACAAACTCTCCTCTTTAAAAGCACTCAGTTAAGGGGGATGAGCTTTTTGAAGAAGTATGTCTTGTAAGACAGCTTAGGAGTCGGTGACATTGACAAAAAAAACAAAAACAATGCTATCTCTCCGAGGAATCAACAGGCGGTTTATAATATTGAAACACTTAAAGATAAGTAATTTAAGAGTCCAAATCGAACCTTAGAAGCTTTGACTGTGCAACCCTGGTTCATACAATAACTGGTGTTTAATCCAAAATTCTAAATAATTTTTAGAATTTTAATGACAAAAATTGATTCTCTATTGTAGAGATGCAATCTTAAGAAATAATTATTTTGATATGTTGAAACATTAATGCGAATTCTTTGATATAAGATGAGGTTTGTGAAAAATTATTATTTAGAAGCACAAAGGAACCATAATACTTGAGCAAAAATTCATATTTGGATTCTTTGGACTATTGTTTTCACCTGGACTTATTTTCACAACGTTTCGGGCAATGTAATCTCTGACCTTCTGCAGGTATATCTTATCGAACTCGGAAATCTTCCTGTTGAACTGGGAAATCTGCACAGAATTTCAAACAGAACCATTTATTTAATCTATGAGATAGCATGTTCTTGTTCTGTCAACCATGATTGGATAGAAGTTCTAAGCAAATCATAATTGTATTCTGAGTATTGAACCTTCAACCCTACACCCAGTTGTAAGTGACACTGTTCTGGAGGTTGAAGGTTCAAACCTCAATGCGGGCCATACTAAGAATATAATTGCAAATTACTGAAGATTTCTACCCAGTAATGGCTGATGGAACGAGAGCATGCCATCTCTGTAGATTAAATAACAGGCTCTGTTAGAAATTCTATACAGATTCCCAAGTTCAACAAGATACATCTGAAGAAGACTGGAGGTTACATGAGCTGAAACGGTGTGAGAATAACACTCAAGATGAGAACAGTAATCCAAATAATACAAATTATCAATCTGTAACGTGCATCCAGGAGATAAGCGCTTGCGTGTTGTGTGGGTACGTGGGAGAGACGGATGAGGGGAAAAAGACTTACCTCGAGACCAGCTCAGCGTTACCGACCAAAAATAGAAAAGAAAGACCAAGATGGCGACCGCCGTCTTTTGTAAAGTATGATGTCTCGCAAAGTCACACGAATTCTCGGAATATGCAAATTTAGCCGGCCTAGAACGACGATAAAAGCGGGTGAGGGGAAAGACGTGGGGAGTGACGATTGAGTTGGCTGGGGAATCGTGTGGCTGTTGCTTCTTGTGTCGTGTTGAGGATATCTTACCGTGTTAAAGAGAGAGTCGGGCGCCATCTTGAATTTTTCCTTACACTGTTTCTTTACACAATCCTCATATCAAAAATTCAGGAACGTAAGACCAGAAAAAATAAAAACGATGTCTGCATGCAGTTAGTTTCTCTTTGAAATTAAAACTAATTAGCAACATCAATCAAAATTTAAAAGCAACATCAATCAAAATTTAAAAGCAATATCAATCAAAATTTAAAAGCAATATCAATCAAAATTTAAAAGCAACATCAATCAAAATTTAAAAGCAACATCAATCAAAATTTAAAAGCAACATCAATCAAAATTTAAAAGCAACATCAATCAAAATTTAAAAGCAACATCAATCAAAATTTAAAAGCAACATCAATCAAAATTTGAAAGCAACATCAATCAAAATTTAAAAGCAACATCAATCAAAATTTAAAAGCAACATCAATCAAAATTTGAAAGCAACATCAATCAAAATTTAAAAGCAACATCAATCAAAATTTAAAAGCAACATCAATCAAAATTTGAAAGCAACATCAATCAAAATTTAAAAGCAACATCAATCAAAATTTAAAAGCAACATCAATCAAAATTTGAAAGCAACATTCAAGTATGAGGTGCCTTAAATAAGTTTCTAGACTTTTTTCATATGGTCACTTTCATAGACACACACGAAACTCTAGTCCTCTTTAAAGTTATTTCCTCCCGCTGCAATGCATTTGTACCCTTCTAACAAATTCTGGAAAGCCCCATGGAAGTTCTCTTATGTGAGTGTGTCAATGACCCTCATCACAGCCTCTTTCATCTTCTCTATTATCTCATAACGACAGCTTCTAAGGTTTTCCTTGAGCTTAGGGAATAACCAAAAGTCACAGGGAGCAAGGTCTGGACTATAGGGAGGGTGAGGAACTGTCTTGATGCCCACCTTGATGTCACGACGTCTTTCTTTCTGATCTTGTCTGAGCACCCGTGGGACAAACTTTGCACAAATCTTTTACATCTTCAGTTTCTCGCGAATAATTGTGTGTACAGTTGTAGCACTTATTTCGCCAATCAACTGTGGTGTTCTGACTGCGTTACTCCGCCCACATCTCTCATCATCCCTCACAGACTCCCTGCCTTCCTTGAATCTCTTATACCACTCAAAAACTGATGCTCGATTCATGCAAGATGGTTCAAAAGCAGTTTGAAGCATTCCATACGTTTCTGTGGCATTTTTTCCAAATTTAAAACAGAATTTCATTGCATATTGTTCTTCTAAAGTGTCCTCATATCCAAATTGCATTTTTGAAATTCACCAGCTGTGAGAATCAAGCTTTAGTAGGGTGTATTCCAATTCCTGCTGTAGCTGTTCATTTGAACCTGAAATCATAAAAATTGGTCAGTCATCTAAGATGTATATCAATAACATATTGAATTTTCAAGAATCTATAGCAATTTTGAATGCCTGTACAAAAATGTCTGGAAACTTATTGAAGGCACCTCATATAATCAGATCATGAAAATAACTGAAGATTAATTTATCCTTCTGAATCAAAGGTAAATGTCAATTTTCTCATGTAACATTGTCATATCAAAGAAACCAAATTGTTTTCAATCGACAAATTTTCCTCTTTTTATCACTTCTTTCATCTTTAATCACTTCTCACACATTTTCTTCTTTATTCATTGTGAATTATTCAACCCTTGTTCCTTTTAGCCTTAACATGCTTCAACATATTTCCTGTAGTTTCTTTCCTTTCAACTCTTGAGAGATACATAATGGTGTCATTTTGAACTTCCTTAGCTAACGAACCATGGTGGATGCAGCAGAAAATTCAACAAACCCGCCCGCCCTTAAACAATAATCACCTGAATTATCTGCCCCTGAATAACTTTTTTTATTAACCTTTTACACCTGGATTTTCTCCCTCTTCCTTTCCTCTCTTTCTCTTCCTTTCCTCTCTTTCTCTTCCTTTCCTTTCTCCCTCTTTCTTTCTTTCCCCTCTCTCTCTTCTGTCTTTTTTCCTTTCTTTCCTTCTTCCTTTCCTCTCTCTTTATTTCCTTTCTCTCTATTCCTTCTCCCTCTTCCCTCTCTCTTTCTATTCTCCTCTCTCCCTCTTTCTTCTCTCTCTCTCTCCCTTTTTTTATCTCTTCTTCTTTGACTACCTGTTGTTCTTTGTTCACTAACACAAAGCGGATGTAGTTTCACAGCAGATCTCTTCAAACTGAAGCCATATTGTTTGAAGCAGTCATTACACATTTTCTTTTTTGTATATTCGTATCTTTTTATAAGAAGCCCAATCCATCCATCCATCCATTAATAGTTCATCATGTCTAACTTGAATAGTGTTTTCATTGTCAAACACACAGGTTGAAAGGACCTATCCTAAAAATTAACCTTTATTTTATTTATTTTTTTTTTTACATATATACATTCAAGGAATATGGAAGGTTGGTTCAAACAGTAATACAATCTGACTTTGTACATAACCAGCCATGCCAGTTTCAAAGGGGTCGGATAGACAATAGAGTGATTATAATTATAAATTTTGAATAGATTGGTGTTACAGATATTTGATGGTAATGGAAATTGGAAGAGGTCAGCATTAGTTTTCCAGAAATTTTATGCTTTTATGTCAGAATTATTGGAAGTAAAATCGTTGTTTTAGCAACCGACTCGCATGCAGATTTCGGTGCTAGATTTTAACAGTGAAATAGTATAGAATGTAAAAGTTTTGTGGTTTTTGTATTTAGATTAAAATTGCATACAACCTCTTCAGGAAAGCCTTCCTTGCATTCTTGATATTTTTATTCCCTGTGTTATTGTGTAAAACTAAGGGAGGTAATTCAGTGTATAATATTGGGAGCAGCTGATAGCGTTCAAGCTGGGATGAAGGTGTTATTTTTCTGTCATCACTCAAAGGAAAAATCCTTTTAGACTGAGGTAACTTTAATTTTTGTTCCAATCAAGAGTGCTCCATTTTCGGGAGCTAGATTTTTTCCCCTCACATAAATTTACATTTTGTCTAACTTTATTCTCGTGCAAATAAGAATTCAATAAAAAGTGAGAATTGTTTGTGGTCGTTTTGAAGCAAAAGCTGAAAAAGGTCCATTTTAGATGAGAAGGCTAATTTTGATGAGATTGATTGTTTAGTTAAGAGAAATCCATTTTTACTTTATTTTATTTTTATTTATTTATATTTTTTTTACAATGTTTCATTTATTTTGTTTTAAAAAATACCATCTTTCTTCATCATTCTGATATCTATATATTTCTTTAGGCAATATGTTTACTTGTAAGATAGCGTTTCTAATATTGCACTCAGTATTTTTTTCTCTATCTTCAAGTAAACTCAATATGTGATTATATATTCTTGAATATGTGACAAATTGTATTGAAAAAAAAAACTGAAATAAAGAAGTTTTAAACGTTAAAACTTGGTTGGTTAAGAGAATTTTAATCTAATGCATTTGATATAAATTTTAGTGATGGAAAATATTGCTTTTTTTTTTTTTTTTTTTTGCAATGCTTAATTTATTTTAAAAAAAAAACATTTTTCTTCATTTTGATATCTACATATTTCTGATGTAATATGTTTACTTTTAATATAGCATTCAATATTCTTTCTCTTCATGTAGACTCAATATGTGATTATATATTTTTGAACATGTGATATTGTTGTATACTTAAAAAAAAAAAAAAAAAAAAAAAAAAAAAGACATTAAACTATTATTCCCAATGTATTTAGAACTCCTGGTTGCTTGCTTCCATTACTCCATCCATTGGAGTGTTTGGAGTTTCTTCACCTTTTACACTTAACAACCCATTTAATTATTTTACCCTTTTCTGACACTCCTGGAGACGGTGGATTTTTTGCTTCCTTTGGTGCCTTGGGATTAACCCTATTTTTTTCTTTTTCTATTCTTTCCTATTTTTATTTTAATATAATTTTTTATTGCATGTTTCTTGCAGTTTTTTACGCGATCCTTGTATGTGCATGATATTTTTTCTATTTTTATTTGCATAAGATTGCATGAAATTTTGACTATAATTTTAATCGTTACTTTTGTTCTGTGAACCTAATCTAATTTTATCCTTGAGCCTGATTTCAGCCTGCTAAGCCAGCAGGACATCTGATGAAATTTCTGGTATTTGCATATTGGTTTTGGAAATTATTCATTAACTATTTGTTGTGGAATAAATTTTGTTTTATAATAAATCCAATAACTTTTTTTTTTTTTTTTTTTTTAATCCGTTTTGATCCCCCCCCCCTCACACAATTTTTATTTTTTTCAAATTTGTTATTTTATTTTATTTTTTTTTTTTTTTTTACAATTGAAATAAAAAATCTTATGACTGTTAAAACTTGGCTGATTAGATAGGGAATTTTATTCTAATTCATTTGATATAAATTGTGTTTTTTTTTGTTTTTCTTTTTGTCTGTTTCTGAGTTTTATCACATTTTTCATATAAGAAAATGGAAAAAAAGAAGAAATGAAAACAAATTATGGCAGCAAATTTTAAGGAAGAAAACGTGTAAAAAAGAAAATTATATAAGTGTTAAAATTTGATTAGTTTGGTAGAGAATTTTATTTTAACGTTTTAATATATGTGTGTGTGTGTGTGTGTGTGTGGGTGAAGGCTATATCAATGCGGTTTGCAGGAAACATAGTGAACACAAGTTATCATATAAAAGAATATTTCTTACAAATCGCATTGATATAGCCTTCAAACACAACTCCTTTCACACATAGAATGCTTCAAGCAAAATCCGATACCCTTCTCTCTCTCTCTCTCTATATATATATATATATATATATATATATATATATATAAATCAAAAATAGAAAAGCAGTGTTTATCTAAATCTAACCCACTATATTTTAGGTCAGAATATATATATATATATATTTTTTTTTTTTTGTCAGGAGGAGGCAATTAATAAATCCAGAATTCACTTTATTAAAAAAAAAAAAAAAAAAAAAAAGTTAAAAAATATCTCTATAATGTATATACCTTTGACAAAACGAAAATGCCATATTCCAAAAATTAGATAAATTGATCAAATAGTTTTATTTTTAGATAAGTAAACCATTTTTAAGCACTTAATTCATAAATATTACAGCATAAATCTCAAAAATTTAAATTGTTATGTTATCTCCTTTATATATAAAGATTGACATAGTGATATGGACCAAAAAAGAGAAAAAAGCAACCTTAGTTGAAGTTAGTGTCCAAATGATGTTGGATTAAGCAGAGTTGAGAGGGAAAAGATAACAAAATACCAAGAAATAAATTAAATCTTAGGAAAAGAAATTAAAATCTTAGGAAGATCGTTATCATTTCAGTAATTATAGGAGCACTCATGAAAAAAAAAAAAAATTCCAAAACTACCTTTTAAATGTACCCAATGAACTAAGTGCAAGATAGATTCAAACAATTGCACTTAAAAGGACAGTTTAAATCATAAAGAGATGGTGTTTGAATGTCTGGCATCCGATGTCCCATCCTTAGCTTGAACAAAATAAGAAAATTGAAAACATCAAAATATATATACATACATATATATATATATATTAGTTTTTTTTTGTTGTTTTTTTCTAAGAATTTTCTTTCGTTATTTTTATTTTTCTTGAGAAAAGGTAATTTATGGACAATATTTTAGTTGCTAATAAAACTGTTTATCACATCTTGCTTGTTGAATTAGAGATTTTAATTTTCGTGATGAAATTGATTTGATGCAATTATTTAAAAATTGTGTGACTCATCAATTTATAGATTTCCTTTTTTTTTTTTTTTTTTTTTTTTTTGTTGAATTTTTGGAAGAAGAATTTGTCCAAAGCAATTGGCCATTTCTGTGTTAATTTCCTGTGTGTTAGCAACAAACTTGGTTGCCTTGTGTATCATCAGCAATTAATGGGTTCACAGAGCAAAACTGAAACAATTTAATGTCATTGAATTTGTCATGCTGCTGCTGATGCTTATTTATGTACCTTTTTTTTTTTTGTTTATTTTTTTGTTGTTATTGCTGTTATGTGTGGGTGTTTTTTGTTTGGCTTGTTTCACTATCGGATACCACTATCCCGGAGAAGTGCTAAGCAATGAAATCTTTATGTATGTCATACTTTCTTTCTGCTTAAAATATGTATATATATTAGTGATGGGACGATTCAAATACCCCCCCCCCGCCTCCGATTTCAATACAATTACAAATTCCATTCTAAATGTCCAATTCCTATTCCTTTTTAAATCTTTAGATATATATTGGTAGTTTTAGAGTTGTTTATTTTTTTTTTTATTTTGGGATTTTCTTTAAAAAAAAAAAAAAGGAAACATGTACATTTGTCCCGGGGGGAGGGGGTCAGTAGGCTTAAGTTTTACTTGTAGTTTAAAATTGATTATTTCTAGTTCCAGGAAAGAAAAATTTTGTTTTGAACAAAAGAAGGAAAAAAAAAAAATTTAAAGAATCGTAGTTTGACATTGGAAAATAGGAACATTTTTCTGATTCTGACCCCCCCCCCCCCCATTCTGATTTTTCAATTAATCATTCCATCACTAATATATATATATACATATATATATATGTTCTTTGTTGTATTCGTGTAAGTATGTCTTGCCGGTTTTGATCTGTCAATATTGTATGCTTTCTGCTGTTTAAATGTTTATTCATATCCGAGCGGTCCCCTGGTGGTGGTATTGAAGAATTCTTTTTGTTATGGTATTTAATTCTTTCTTGTAAGCCTTAGAAATACAATCTCATCATCATTTATCAACCTTTTTTTGTTTCTCCCCAAATTTGGCAAAAAAAAAAATAAATAAAAAAGCGGGATTTTGCTTAATCTATACCCAAATAACCTAATCCTTTTTTAGTTCTTAGAATAAACTAATATTGGTGATCCCCGTCCTTGCTGATGGTGAAGGGCTGCTGGAGTAATCTTAAAACCTTAACAACAACAAAAGTAGAAAAAAAAAACAAGTTACTTACAATGAATACCCTGAATAAAATTTTTCTCTTTTCCACCACCTGTGGCATCCTCCCCTACAGCACTGAACACCATCCCCGAAAAACGTCGCTCTTTTCTAGCTCCAGCCACACCCCAGCGGCCCAAGAGTACAATAGGACTCCACATGTCCACATCAGTGTCCAGTCCAGCTAAACCGCGAGAAATGAGAGCTCCCAGGAAACCCCGTCCAGCCAGTATAGCCGGGACGATGCCTGGCTTTGTCCCCTTGGATGTCCCCAAATCCAGCACGCCAAGGAGTAAGAGTTCAGAAAGACTCTCGAAAGGTAAGCAGATCTTTTGCACTGTGTCTTTGGCCGCAAGCATTTTCCAATGGACCTTTCGGATCAATCTGTTGAGAAATGTTTCCTGCCAAAGATAGACGAGTGTTTTCTGACTGCTTCGATAAATGGATGATTTTGAACTGTTTGTTGGGTTTGGCGAAGAAGAAAGGGAAGAAAAAAAAAGTTTGAGTTATAGAAAAGGAAAAAAGAAAGACAAGATTAATTATGTAAGACAGACAATTTGTCTTAGTTGTGAAGAAAAAGATAGTGGTACGGCAATAAAATATATATTTTTGTTTTAAAAAAAAAAAAAAAAAAACAAAGAAAAATTTGTACGATGTGCATTCTAATTAATCTTTTTAAAAATAAAACTATTTGATCAATTTATATGATTTTTGGAATATGTTTCCATTCCATCAGTTTCTTAAGTCAGAATATTTTATTTTTCTTGGAAGGAGGCAATTAATAAATTCGAGTTATTGTCCAGAATTCCCCTGATATAAAGAAACAAAAATAATTAAAAAAAAATATCTGTTTGACGTATATGTTTGTACAAAATGAAAATGTCATATTCCAAAAATTAGATAAATTGATCAAGTAGTTTCATTTTTAAACAAGAAAATCATTTTTAAGGAATTCATTCATAAGAATTACAACATGAATCTCACAAGTTTGAATTATTATTGAGTTATCTCCTTTTTTATGTAGATTGTTTTTTCAAAGTGGCTGACAAGACAGTTACTCATTAAATTGGATTTTATTTAAAAATAAAACTATTTGATCAGTTTATCTGATTCTTGGAATATATTTTCTATTCGTCATGGGTACATCATACAAATTTTAAAAAAATTTGTTTTTAATATAGGGAGGATTCTGTACAAGATCCTTCTGTTTATTTAATGTGATTGAGTTTATTTATACTTAGGTTTAAACTGATGTATGTGTTAGCCTTCTTTTTACATTTTTATCCACCATGGTCTTGCAAGAAGTTGATATTTGTACATTTTCTTCAGGTTGACAAAATTTGAAATTTCAAGTTTTGTCCGCCTGAGGAAATCTGCTAATATCAAAACAGTTTGTCATATTGTAGTGTGAAACTATATTATCGCTATGATATGCTGTCATATTTTATCCTGGTACGTACGTTATCACCTATCACGCACAAATTTAAAAAATCTGATCATGCGATCAATGTAAATAATGATTAGTTGATCAATCTGATATTGATTAGGTAAAATCAATTTAATTTTAAAATGAGTTGTTCCAAAATCAAATTAGTTTACCCTGTTGACTAAAAAATTTGTACAAAATTGTTTCATCCCCTTTTCTCACTCCCAAAACATCCCAGAGTAGAACATTACTGCAAAAACAAAATAAAAATGGTAGGCAAAAATCTATGTTAATACAATTTTAAACAATTAGAAACAATAAATATTTGTAGTCGTATGTTTCACATTTTTAATATCATTAATTTTACTTGCCAAAATCCCATTTGTAGACCTAACCAACCATTCTTTGCATAAATTGTATTTTGCTGCTTTTTTTTTCTCTAAGCGATTTACCCCCTCCCTCAATAAAATAAATAACATTTCAAAAGACTTTAAGAAGCAACTTGAAATATAATATTGTCAACAGTCGGTTCACAAAGATTATATATATATATATATATATATATATATAATCAGCCCATCCTCCTGGATTCATTTGCAAAATATATATTTGATTGTTTCTTGCATGTGTGTATTCATACTTAAAAAAAAAAATATTCTCTAGGCACATCCCTACCCCCCCTCTCCAAATAAAAACTTTTATAAGACTTTAATGAGCATTTGTAAATATAGAATACTATCTAGGCATTTCATAAAATTGTTTTAAAAACTTAATTACACCCCCCCCCCAATCCCTCTTTCCAGTTCATTCCGCATATCACAAAATATATACCTGATTGTGTCTTCCATGTCTGAACTCATGCTTCCTCTATCATCATAGCATGTCATGTCGGCTGTCGGTACATAGGAGAACCTCTTTCTTGACCATTACTGCTGCTACTATTTCATAGCAGCATGTCTGTTTTTTCTTTTTCATTTTCCTCTTCAGGATTCCCTTGCCCTCTACTGACACATGTGCACCTACGATTCACTCTGCCTGTGTCAAAGTTGTGCAAACCAAAAAAAGAAAAAGACGACGCATGTTTAGTAGATGCGAATGCTAGTGCATACACATTTCTTAACTATTTGCCTGAATCGCATGTTACTATTTTAAGTATAAATAGATATAAGTACCTTCATCTTTCTTTCTTCCTTTTTTTTTTTTTTCTCTTAAGAAAAATTTGGGGTCTTTTTCTATGTGCAGCTAATTATTGTCACTTTATTGTTTCAGCTTTTGCAATTTTGTAAGAAAACAGAAAGTAACTTGTGTTTACAATCTTTTTTTTTTTTTTAGATAAGGAATAATTATTTATGTTTGGATTCTTCGCACTACTGTTCTCATCTTGATTGTTATTTTCACAACGTTTTGGCTGATGTAACCTCCGATCTTCTTCGGGTGTATCTTATCAAACTTGGGTATCTTTCTATCGAACTTGGAAATTTACAATGCAATGCAAATACAATTGCCAACCTGATAGGTCATGAACTGTTATCTTAGCTTCAGCCTCTGTCCCATCGCCAAAATGTCGCATCCCTCTGCCTGTTCTACAAGTATTTTAATGGTAAATGCTCTGACGAACTACAAGCTCTTGTACCCTCTCACAACGTAAATACCCCCCCTCTGACAAGCAGCTAAATCCCACCCCTTCACATTAGAGATTCCTAGGTGTAAGAAAGCGTTCTACTCTAATAGTTTCTTCTCTAGAACTGCTAGACTTTGGAACTCCCTTCTGGGATTCTGCTTTCCGAACTGTACTGACACGCAGAAGTTCAGGTGTAATGTGAACAGACATCTTGCTGCTCATCTCCATACATATTACCCCTGCAACTTATGTCCCTGATAGTAGCCCTCTACTTCAAAGTGGCACTGTGCTTTGTTTGGGGTGAAAATTGAATTAAAAAAAATAAAAATTGCAAATTACTTCGGATTTCTACCCAGTCATGGCTGATGAAGAGCATGGTACCCCTAGTGGGTTAAATAAAGGATTGTGTTTGAAATTTTGTGCAGATTCGCGAGTTGGACAGAAAATCTGAGTGTGACACGATACACTTAAAGAAGGTCTGAAATTACGTCGAACAAAATGTTGTGTAAATAAAACTAAAGATGAAAGCCATAGTCCGAAGTAACCTTTTTTTTTTTTAATTTGAATTTTTGAAGGTCAGAGGTCACATCTTTCTAAAAATGCACCTGCAAAGGTCAGAGGTCACATAAGTCAAAATCATGTATTCCAAATAATACAAATTTTAGAAAGTCTTATAATTTCTTGACTATTAAAGTAAGTCTTTTCTATTAGCTGATGTGTTGCGGCCATGATTAAAATCATTAGACAATGCACGAAACGAGTTCTTTCTGTTTTCTTGTATTTTGCTTTGTGATAAACACACTTCATGTTACACTCTCCCTATGTTTTCATTGGTCACCATTTTGTTGAAATGTGTCATTTGTTGTAGCATGAAAAATGTTTTTATTGTCAGGCCAGCTGGCAAAAAGAAAAGATGATGCTCAGTTTCTGAATGTCCACAAAGTTTAATTCATTATTATTATTATTATTAACTATTATTATTAGCAATATTATTATTAACAACATTATTATTATTATTAGCAACGATATTAACTATTATTATTCGCAACATTTAAAAAAAAAAAAAATTTTTTTATTACATTTTCACCCCAAACAAGGCACAGTGCCACTTTGATGTAACGGGATTAGTAGCCCCTACATCAAAGTGGCACAAGTTGCAGGGGTACTATGTAGGGAGTTGAGCAGCAAGATGTCTGTTTACATTATACTTGAACTTCTGCATGTCAGTACAGTCAGGGAAGCAGGACTCAGGAAGGGAATTCCAAAGTCTAGCAGTTCTGAGGAAGAAACTGTTAGAGTAGAAAGCTTTCTTACATTTAGGGATCCCTTCTATGTAGGGGTCGGATTTTGCTATCATTATGGTTGTTAAGTTTAATTCATTGTTAGCAACATTATTAGTATTATTATTAACTATTATTGCTAGCAACATTATTATTAACATTATTATTACATTGATATTAACTATTATTATTAGCAACATTATTAAGTTTAATTCATTGTTAGCAACATTATTATTATTATTATTATTAACTATTATTGCTAGCATTATTATCAATAACTATTATTGTTAGCAACATTATTATAATTATTGTTAAAAAATAGCTGTTTTCTATTTAGCATCAAGTATACACAACTTTCACACGGTCATAAATAGTATGAACTTTCCTGCTCTGGTGATTTTCTTAAATGTTTCCATGAAATACAATTATTGACCCCTTTTTGATAGAATGGCTTTACAAGTATTAGATTATTTGGGCAGAGGAGGGGGATTAGATTTTATATATAAAGACATGTTGTAAAATAATATTTTTTGTTTTGTTTTCTTCTATAAGACTTTTTTTTTTCAATTTTCCGATTAGTCCATTTGATGCAGTGGTCAAGTTGGTGTATGTAATTTGACTACAATACGAAATGACAAGAAAATTTAAAAAAGGAAAAAAGGCCTCATAAAAAGTCTGATCACTTTGACTAAAGTCTTTTCTTTTTGCTTTTTAAAATGCTTTACTATCTGTAGCCAACGTATATTTAAATTTAGCCAACGTATATTTAAATGACAGAAGAGTTTAAAATATTGTAAAAAAAAAAAAAAACCAACTTATTTAATGGTTTTTCTTGCAATTTTTTTTTTTTTTTTTTTTTTTTTTAAAACAAAAACATTAAAACCTTTTTAGATTAAAATACTCTTGGATTCCATTTCAGAGATTGAGCTCCTCTGGCCTCTTGTTTTGTTATTTTGTACTAAAACAAAATTTATTTGAAATGTTTTCTTTTTACTTGTCTAATAACATGCAACTCTTATCTAAACTTTCCAAAATCAGCAGCATTTCGGTTTGTTTTTACTTCAAAATTCAAATGACATTTAACGATTCAGTTTTTAATATTTGAAAATAAAATTGTCTGTTTTTGTAATTATGAAAATGTAAAATCGGATCTCAGTTAATTAAAATGTTTTCAGATTGCAAAAAAAATATTTTTCTAAAAAAAAAAAAAAAAAATGGTTCCAGTTCAGCTTCCAAGATTTGACCAATGCAATCAATGCAACAAATTTGTGTTTGTATTTGCATCGTTCACTTGATTGTTCTCAAGCAATTCAACAACAAAAGACAGAAAAGGCAGGCAAATTGTTCTGGACAGCTTGGGACGATTCCTTGCCAAAATCTTCTACACTTTGTACTCTTTTTAAAATTGACTAGATCTTAGTCCTCATGTAAGCTTTTCCATGATATTTCATTGTCTTAAAACAAAAACATTTTTTCTACATTCGTTGTTTTGTTGTCTTTGCTAAACATTGTTCTTGTTTGATTATCTGCCCCTTCCTCCTCCTACACCTACAAACATTTTTTTACAAAAAGGGAAGAAAAGACAAATGTTTACTTTCAGCAAATTTAACTCATCACATTTCACATGGATCAGATGAGGGCTAACAGAAAGAGAACATCCCTCCCCCCACCTCAATAATTACCCCAAATCGCTAACCCTTAAACTTTCAGGTTAGTTTCTTCGCAATGTTATATGTAAATGTATACAGTTTCCTCAATATTAGTCAGTTTTCATGAATTTAAAATTTGTCAGGTTATAGGCAAAAGAAGGCGCTTGGAATTTAATAGAGATTTTATTTTTATTTTGAAAAGGAAGTGATACCTCAAAATAAAAAAGATAAAATAAAAAATACCATCTTTGATTTGATGGGTTGATAAATAATTATAGAATTCTTCCTTGTTTTATTTCCTATCAAACAATGACTTCAACCTAATATCACATGCTTTTAAGTATCAATTTTTATGTATTTAATTTATATCTTTTTTGAAAAAGAGGTGCTACCTCGAAATATAAAAATAAAATGACATACCATTTTTGATCAATTTTTTACATAGTTGGGTTATATTTTGTAAGAAGAGGACATATTAAGCAATCACTCGTTTTTGGAGGTTAGATTTTTTTATTTAATGTTAAATGTACAAAACTGTCAATTCTTTCATATTTGATGTTATTTGTTGGCTTGCATCATGATGTTCATCTTGTTTGTTTGTTTGTTTGTTTGTTAAAAAAAATTGGTAAAACTACATTTTAGAAATAACTTTGTTTCCTTTAGATAATTATCTGAGCATGCAAAAGCAAAATCTCTCTCCGATACAAATAGAAAATGCATAGACTATTAACTTGCCTTCCCATGATAGTAGAGTTGCTTCTGTTTAAAAGGATCTCTCCTCCTTTAACCAAAGACAAAAGAGATAAAATGTAGTATCGGAACAGAAGTCGGCCATTTTATTTCAAGTTTTGGTTTGTAATCATATTTAATTTACTAAGCTTATTTTTTTTTTATTCTCCAGACCACTGTTTTTATCTTTTCACAACGTTCGATCTATGTAACCGCCGACCTTCTTCGGGTGTATCTTGTCAAACTTGGGAATCTTTCTGTTAAATTCAGGAATTTGCATGATTGTGAGCCAAACCATGGGGTAGCATGCTCTTGTTCCATCAGCCATGATCTGTGGCGTTGTGGATAAAGTAAAGTCCTTGATAAAATTTAGTTTATTAGATTTCCAGTTGACTACAATATGGTCGTCTTCAAGTCCAGCATAAACAAGTTCTTGATGAACCGTTCCCCCTTAAGTAATCTAATTTACCAAATTCACACTACTAACGATTATTATGATATTGTCTCATTGACTAATGAACACTCTTTAACTCTTATCCTTGAGTGGCCTCTGGGCCTTGATAACTGGTGACTTTGTTTAAAAAAAAAGTTACATTCTTCTATAGATAGAAAGTTTAATCCTCAGTGTGGGTGATATTGACAATACAATTGCAAATTACTTAGGACTTCTACTCCGTCATGGCTGATGGAACAAGAGCGTGCTACTCCCGTGGATTAAATAAAGAGTTTTGTTTGAAATTCCATGAAGATTCCTAAGTTTGACTGAATGATTCATGAGGTTACGTCGACTGAAACATTGCAAAACTAAGTCAAAATGAGAATAGCAGTCTAAAGAAATAAGATAATACGAATAATTAATCGGCAACTCAAAAGTTCAGAAACATAATTTTATAAAGTTTGATCATTTTTTTGAGTTGTGAAATATTGAATGAGGTTAGGTTTGAATATTTATCATAATTAAAACAGTTTTTTTGTTTATTTTTTAATCCTCCGTTTTAGGAAAGTTAACATAAATAATGGCCAATATATTTTTACAAGTTTACTTGCTTTTTTTTTTTTTTTTTCACTTGGAGAGTGAGATTTTTAAGTGTTTTTTTTTTTTATGACTAGATAATTATCCTCAAAGAAAATTGTTTTTGAAAAGTTTCCCAGTTTACTGATGCCACAATGAGTGCAGTTTTACCAGAAAGATTCATTTTCTTCTGCTTTTCAGTTTTTATTTGAACAAATAAAACTTCCAACTTTAATTGAACGACACTATTTTATTAAGGAAAAATATTGTTTGAAAAGGATCAAAAGATTTTCAGTTTTTAATGTTGCTGCCATTTTATAACGATTAATATTTTCTATGAACTGTGACTGATTTATCATTGGAGTCCTTCAAATGTTTTATGTTGAAATGAAAAGTAACAATGACAACACATTTTGTAACGAGTATTTGCATATATGTCACATTATGTCACATGAAGAATTCAGAATCATTTTTACTTTTAGACTGTGACAAACTTAGAATAAAAAAGTATGAATCTGCTGGAGGAGGTGTGAGTAGAAAAATTAAATCAACTATTTTTTTATTATGATTAAAATTTTATTGTACTATGATGGAGATCTTATTGGACTATGATGGAGATCTTATTGGACTATGATGGAGATCTTATTGGACTATGATGGAGATCTTATTGGACTATGATGGAGATCTTATTGGACTATGATGGAGATCTTATTGGACTATGATGGAGATCTTATTGGACTATGATGGAGATCTTATTGGACTATGATGGAGATCTTATTGGACTATGATGGAGATCTTATTGGACTATGATTTAGATTTGTCATTTTCCAATAACATTAGATTCATCATAGTCCAATAAGATCTTCAAAATAATCCAATAAAATTTAATTGGATTATGTTAAAAATATTTATTGGATTATGGTCAAGATTTTATTAGATTTTATTAATAGAAACAAGAAAAATGAAGCAAGATGAGATATTCATAAGATGTATAGATTTAGTTTGTGAATTTATGGATTCAATTAAACATGCCGGTGTGAAATCTAGCCTGACAAACAGATGTGTGGTCATATCTGAAATAGGCAATGTGTTTAGCAATTATAAAGCTATTCAAAACTTAAACGTTACCAACTGATTCTTATAAAGACCTGTAGACATATCTAATAAGTTTAAATTTTGGTTGTGTAATAATAATGATAATAGTGATATAGCCTGTGAGAGTGAGTGATCATTGCTGGTTAAAATGTGTTAAATTGCCAGCTGTACGATTCATCATCCATGCTAAAGTATCATCATCATCACCATCATGTTGCCAACATCAAACAAACCCTCTTTTAATGAAAGATGTCAGGTTTATTATGATGACTGATAGCCTGACCTGTTTTGATGACGGCCTTAGCCAAATTACTTAAGAATCTAGAATCAACGGATGATTCATAAATGCAATCTGTTGCCTAGGAACCGTTTATTTCCGATCACAGAGAATGGATGCGAATCAAAGAAGCTTATCTGTTGCCTTTCTATGTGAAACAAAATAGCTTTCGGTTGCTGCAGTGTTGAAAGATTCTCAAATATCTAACTCTGACTCTAACTTCTTATTTCAAAATGTCACCTCTTCACTCAACAATGTTATTAAAATTAATTTAGTTTTTTTTTTTTTTTTTTTTTTTTTTTTTTTTTTTTATTCCACTTCTATTTTTCACTTATGTGCACTCTATTTACTGTATAACATCTCAAATTTATGGTTCAGTTATTTTTGAGGAATTTTTCAAAAAAGCAATTGTAGTTTTTCCTTTATTATCAAACTTTTATCATGTTTGTGGCTGTGATTATTAAGGTTGTGGAATAACAAGATATAATATTTGACTCCAAATTTTAAAATTCCAAAATATATTACTCTTATTTTAACCAATTTCTAGCATTCTTACAAATTCAAGTCATCATTCCAAAAGCTCCAACTCTGCAACCCTGATTATTAATGTCAGTTGCGTTGTTCTTCAATTTCAAGAATCTGTTTCCAGAGTCTGGAGGTTTAAAGTCTGACTGACTTCTGGGATTCCAAAAATTCCAACTGCAACCCTGACTTCTAGAATTCTCAAGTATCCAACTTAGACTCCTTATTTTTAATTCTTCCAACATTCAGACTGTGTTGATTCCTTCGAGATTAAAACCTCTAACTCTTACTCTTAGCATCTTGTCAGTGAGACTTAAGGGACTCTGAATTAAGAGCCAGATTTTATAGAGGGTGTCATAAGTTGGGGGTTGTGCAGCAAGATGTTTGTTCACATTATATTTAAATTTCTGCATGTTGGTGCAGTTAGGGAAACAAGCAGCAGTAAGGGCATTCCAAAGCTTAATTGCTCAAGGAAAGAACCTATTAGAGTAAAAAGTCTGATGTGAAAATACTTTTTCTATGCTAAAAATTGGCAGCAGCATTAACCCATCAAGTTCCTGAGTATCTAAATTTTTTTTTTTTTACTGTTCAGTTAAAACATTGTGTAATGATTAAAACTGGGTTAGAAATAAGTTATAATAACTAAAACTGGGTTAGAAATAAGTTGTAATAACTAAAAATGGGTTTGAAAACTTATATTCTGTACACTCATGAGCAAAAAAAAAAAAAAAAAAAAAAAAAAATGGGCCAAGAGTGAAAGAAGGAAGAAATCGATTTTTCAATATTTTTCCATGAATTTTCGTTAATTTTAGCTGAAACTTTCTATTTTGCAGATCATTATTATTATAGCATATAATAATAAGTGGAAAAATTAATCCTAAATATGGTAGGACAGCATCTTGGCAAGGATATAAAAAAACGAATTGCAGTCCAAAATGACTTCCAAGCAGTTTTTTGATGTTTTAAGAAAAGAAAAAGTGAAAACATCTCCTTCTGTAGTGTAGTGAATTGGTCAAAGGTTTGAAGTCGAATGCTTGGTAAAAGGGAAATCTGGATCTGGTCGCCCTAGAGCATTCACTTTGAAGGACGAACACAGGTTTAAATTAACTGTTTTGAAGGTTTGAAAGAAAACTTATGTTGGCCATAGCAAAGAATTCAAAACAGGGGCTGGAAATTCTCTTTCTAGATAGACAATATCTAGACGAATGAAAGAAATGGAATTTTCTTCTAAAAGGTGTGCAAAGAAGCCATTTTTATCTTAGAAGAACATCAATGATTGAAAGAGATTTTTCTCATATTATGGCAAGAAAGATACAGGCTGATTCAGGAATGGTTTCTGGTCAGATGAATCAAGATTTTGTTTTGTTATTGATGCTCCCATCAAAGAATTGGAGAAAGATTTTCACCAAGTTGCATAAAAATGACAGTTAAACACGGGAATGGAGAGATAATCGTATGGGGAACTTTACTGCAGCAGCAGCTGGGGAACTTAGACGTGAGAAGTCAATCAATGCAAAGGAATACATTTGAATATTAGAAACAGGACTGTTATCAATCTTCCAGAAGCTGGGAATATCTCAGAACATTATTTTTCAACACGATAATGCCCCTTGCACACACTGCTAAAGTTACAAAAAAATGGTTTTCTGATAATTCAATTAATGTGATATTTTGGCCAGGTCAAAGCCCCGATTTAAACCCAATCAAGAATATTTGGTCCATAATATCTTGTACATTGGATGGAAGAACCTTTTTGAACAATGACAAACTGGGAAGCTGTGCAAAACGAATGGAAAAGCATCTCCTCTTCAGTGTTTCACTTTGGTTGAGAGCATGTCTAAAAGGATTGATCTTTTTAAAGAAATCAAAAGGGAAAGCGATTCCATCCTAAGCATTTATTAAAGTAAATGTCTTGTTCTGTGTTATTTGTCTTGTTTAAGTTTCCTTGTTCTTTGTTCAATATAGCTTTTAGTGCAATAAAATGTATAAAATTTGTTTGCCCCCCCCCCCTTTTTTTTTTTTTGCTCACAAGTGTATGTATTCTCTGTTTATCTGAGCATTGTTGGCAGTCATCCTGGACATCTACTTAGCACTGGAATTTGTTGATTGAAAAAGGGCTTAATGAACTTTTAAATTTAATATCTAATAATATTCATATTTTGTCAAAAAGTTAACGTATTTATCTAATTATCCTCCAAATAAAATGCACATCATAATACGATAGAATCATATTTGACACACTGGTCTCCATTAGATTAACAAAGTTAATTGACATTGAGTCTGCTCAGAATTAAATGAGTGACTATTTGCGAATATCAGATCCTTTATGTGCTCTGTTTATCTCAGCATTGTTGGTAGTCGTCCTGAACATTTTCTTAGCACTGGAATTAAACAGTGCCGACTCAGGAGAGGTGTGGCTGATGATTGTGCAATCCTTGCTTCACAATTAAACACACAACTACCATTATCTGGGGTATCCATTGTCACTTGAGACTGAACATAAATGCTCGTTAACCCATTAAATCCAAGGGTATCTAAATTCTTTTTCTATTGAGTTGAATCATTGTGTAATGGCCAAAAATGGGTTAGAATATAAAGTTGAAAGGAAAAAGTTATTTATTTTATTTAGAAAGTAAAATATTGCCCTTGAAATAGGACAATAGGTATATGCAATATATTTTAGAAATCAAGAGGCTATACATTCACAATAAAATCTACGCATAATGGTAAGGAACAAAACAATTCACACAAAGAGTTGCATTGCACTTTTTGTCAATAAGTTAGTGGCTTAATATTGCAAAATTCATTTATATAAATTCATATATCATCGAACAAATAGAATTTTAGCAAATTTTACATTAATTTTTAAGAGGATTCCAATAACTCTTAGAAAAAAGTTGTTGAAATATAAATGAATTTTATCCATTCAGAATAATCATACAGTATTATTATTATTATTAGGCTATGACAGCAGCATACCCTTTTCATTGTTTTGATTCTCAGGTTTTTTAGATTTTAAAAAGAAATCATTTGGGTTCCTATTTATAAGATCTTATGTGTTAATAAAGCTGACTCTTCTATACTTCCTATTCTTACTTTAAAACCTTCATCATTTGACCCGACAGACAACTGAATGACGTAACAACTAATTACCCATGATAATCTGGTTGAAAACCCTTCGACAAAAATATTGAGGGAATGAAATTGGTTAATTTTAGCAGAAGAAATGTCTCTTCGTCATTTAAACCTGTTTCTACTAAAAACTTTTTATACTCTGAATTACAGCTTGCAAAACAAGGATCTGTTGAATGTGACTCCCATATTTCTTGTTTTTTTTCATGTGTGCCTGATTGTTGGCTTTTTGGGTGCAAGTCCACAGTTCAACCTAGATAAAAAAAAAAAGAAGACAGAAAAATCTTTACTATGTATATACAAAACATCATGTAAATTGATCAAGTAGTTTTATTTTTAACTTAGAAAATCAAATTTTGAGTAAGCAAAAAAAGGACAGTCTCCCATCGCCATCTAAAAAAAAAAAACGAGAGCAGTTAACTCCACAATAATTCTAACTTCCGAGATCAGCCTTGTAATGCTAATGATTTCATATTGTTTAAAATGATTTTAATTATAAAATAAAATCAATTTATATGATTTTTGGAATATGACGAGTACATACATCATAAAGACTTTTCTGTATTTTATTATTATTATTATTTTTTAATTTAAGTTGAACTGCAGACTAACACTTTTTTTTTTTGTTGTTGTAAGTTCAACCCAATCTATTGCAAGTATAGATCGTTTGTCTATGTGTCCTGAATTGTTTGTTTTGTGATTGGCATATTTTCATGCCATAATAATTTTTTTTATTGTTTGACAGTTTATTGGCAATGTTTTCAGTGCTCTCTAACCAATTAAATTTTTTTTTTTAATTCTGGTTCTAGAATTTGTTACCCTCCCTTACTTTTGTGTTACAATTTGTGTTACTTATGTATTTTTTTTGTCCATTAGTAGCAGACAAGCCTCGGAATCGTTCCTCTACGACAGATTCAGCTAAATCTGACAAGTCAGCAGGTTCTGCAAACTCCACACAGTCCAAGAGCAGCAGAAAGGCAATTTTCGATCGGTTGTCGACACCCAAGAGACCAACTGAGCCCTCAAAAGTAAGTTATTCTTTTCTAAAATAAATGTTTTTGCGAGACCCAAGATGTTTATACCAAAATATGTTGGCTTATTTTCTTTATCTGTACCTAAACCTAAACATAGATTCCATGATCAAAGCTTCTTTCTTAGAACTGCACGCCTGTGGAATTGTCTTCTGTTTTCCTGCTTTCCAGCTGTCTATAATATGGTTGTCTTCAAGTCCAACGTGAACAAGTTTCTGATGAGCCGTTCCACTTAAGTTAACAAATTTACCGAACTTCCATTACTATCAATTACTATATTGTCCTTTTGACTACTCTACACTCTTTAACCCTTATCCTTGAGTGGCCTATCGGCCTTGATAAGTGGTGACGCCTATGTAAAAAAAAAAAAGATAATGAAAATTTGTTTCATATTTAAATAATTTTTTTTAATAAACTAGCAGGGATATCTGGTGCTATCTAGGATTAAATGAGGATCAACAAATATTCCACACTTCCAATACTTTTATTGTCAATCGATGAAATCATCCATTTTTTCAATCAAATCGATTGATTGCCTGCTCTAGTTGGAGACCCACCATGACAGGAGGAAGCTTCACATTCTCACCGTGACCTATTCCACAATACATTTTAGTGTACATTGCATTGTAGAGAACCTACTGTAGATTTTATGAAATTATTTTTATATAATAGCTTTAAGTTGAAGTTTCAGTCAAGTATCATGGGTCAGTTGTGCTTTAAACAGAAACGTTCATTTCAAAGCAGCCCTGTCTTATCAAAGAACCTACTATTGATTTTATACACTGGGCTCTTCTGCTTGTGTGATGATAAAACTTATCAAATGCACTTGTGATGTTAGGTTGTGTACGGGTGTTAACTTAGGTCAAAATTGGACTGTTCCTTCTTTAATTGGATTTTTATGATTTTCAATACCTATTAGAGGTATTCCAATACAAGACCTAACTAAGAACACTCCCAGACACGTAAATTAAATGTGTGTGAAATTTAAAAGTAAATTTGTCCAGCAATCTCAACAAAAGGCAACACACACACACACAACGTGCCTTTTATATATAAGTAGAGATAGAAGTATAATTTAGTGACCATAAAAGACACATTCCATCTCCTGCTTCTAAAATTTTTATTTGGTGTTTTTGAAAAACATATTTTTAAATCATCTCTACTATTATATAAAACAAACTTTGTGTGCCTGTGTGTTCATTCAATATGGATTCGAAAACACCAGGGCCAGTTTTTATGAAATTTCACACAAATATACCTACAGTGTCTGGAAGTGTTTTTAGATAGGTTTTGTGCCAGAATGTCTTTGATAGGTATCAATAATCGAAATAATCCAATGAAAGAAGAAACAGGTGATTTTAACCAATATTAACACCTTACACAGCTTAATATATCACAAGTGCATTTGAGAAGTTTTATTACCACACAAGCTGAAAGGCCAATAGATTCTTTGATATGACAGGTGCACATTTGAAATATTTATATTTAAACAATAATTGAAGCATGATACTTGACTTTTGTATTTATAACTTTAAATCAAGCCATTATATGTAAAAAATAAGTTTATAAAATGAGCAGTATGTTCTCTACAGTGCAATGTTTACTACAATGTATTGTGGACTAAATCACTGCGGAGAGGCATATGAAGCTTTCTTACTGTGTTGAGTCTCCAACTAGAGTAGGCAGTCAATCGATTTGATTGAAAAAATGAGCGATTTTACCAATTTCGATGACAATAAAAATGGGAGTGTGAGACATTCATTGATCATCATTCAATCCCGGGCAACGTCAGGTCTCTCTGCTAGTGATATATCAACTAACTGTTAAAGTAGACATTTGTTTATGATCTGGTTGAATTAATTTGTTCAGTCATAAATAAATGAATATAACGGCATAAATAAAGTGGGAATTAATTCAAACACACCTTGTACGTATTAGTTTAGTATCTGGGTAGACGCGAGATGCTAAATTGCAACTTATTTAATTGGATTTTTATGATTTTCAATTCTTGTTAGAGGCATTCCGATACAGAACCCATCTAAGAACACTCCCAGACACATAAAGTGCATTTTTGTAAAATTAAAAAATAAATTTGTCCAGCAATATTGTCAACTGTCCATTGCTTACATTCAGAATGCCACGATGTGAAATTAGCAATAAATACTTTTGTAATCATCGACATCGTAATTCAGGTCATAAAGGGTTAAAATAATGATAATTTAGATTCGGATTTTTCAAACTACTATTCAATCTTGAATGTTATTTTCACAATGTTTCAGCCAATATAACCTCTGACCTTTTTCTCATTTATTTTGTTTAGCTTGGAGGGGTGGGGATCTGTATGAAATTCCAAATGGAACTCTTTATTTAATCTACAGTGGCATTATGCTCTCATCCATTGCTGGGGAAAAGTCTTCAGTAATTCACAATTGTATGCTTAAATCGCATACACTGAGTATTGAACCTTAAACATTCAGCAGTTTCACTGAGAACTGAATTTTACTTAGTACTTTATCCATTACGTCACAGGCCCTTGCAAGGTCACATCAGTGAAAACATGGTGAGAAATACATTCAGGATGAGAACAGTAGTCCAAATAATACAAATTAACAATCTTCATCTAAAAAAAATCAGAAACATAAAAAAGAAAGAATTTAAGTTCAGGTCAGATAAATATGTTCAGTAATATTAATTTTCTGTTTAATATTTTGTTAATGATAAAAGCAAATCTATACAATTTATTCCAACAAAACATTAAGAAATTTAAAGGAAAAAAAATATAAATGAGTTTTCTAGAGTGTTTGTGAAAACAGTCTTTTCAGGACTCGATTGCAAAGTTTGGAGGTAGATAGCACCAAATAAGCAACTCTTGTCAATTAGAGAAATATGTCGCTTGTGAAAGATTTTAACATGATAACAAAGAGGGAGAATTTTCATTTCTGTCAGAGGTGAACTGAATGCAGGTTTCATAGAAGGAAATGATATTTCGACCAATGATGGATTCATTCATTCAGCAACCATTACACCTAGTGGGGTGTTGGGCAGCAACAAATCCCCTCCACGTCCACCTATCCTGAGCCAGCCTAGCCAGTGAACCCCCAAAATTGCTGCATAGCTTTCCTTTCCCTTTCCACTGTTCTCCAAATTGTTCTCTGGCCCTGTCGGTGGGGCATTAGAATACGCCGACTGCCCCCCTGCAAAGGGTAAAAGTCCCTCAATGGAGGTGCTTGATATGACCTTAAACTATATCCGATGGTGAGGCCCCAGCTTGCGGGCTCTGGGGAGTGTGGAGCCACCCTTTAATTACCATTACTCCCAGAGTGGTAGTACCTGTTAGGGTCCCAACTATGGGTTAAATAGAAACTGACTTGCAAAAAACAAATATATTCTATTAAAAAAATTTTCTTCAAAATCACTGGATTCGGCATTAAATAACCTGAAATGGGTTGATATGCCGTAAAACAAAAACAACCAACCAAGTTGCTCTCGGTCTTCGTCTCTTAAGGTCCTCCTTCATCCTTCTGTTAACGTCCTCTCGGCTTTGGCCACCCAAACTGGAGGACCAGGGATCACTCTTTGTCTGATTTCTATCTGTTGACCTATCTGGCAAGGAGGTTTCGCTTCCACAAGCCTAGTTTTAGAGATCATTGAAACGCTCTAGCTCCTTCACTGCGACAAGGTGGTAATCCAAAAAGGAGCAATGATGGATGGATAGTGCCATTTTGTTGGAATCTGAAAGAAGGTTAAACCATTAATTTTTTTTTTTTTATAGTTTATAAACAGAATTAAAAATCTATTTTGAAAGTTTGTATAAAACTTTTTTTTCGTTAATTATGTTTGGTTTAGGTAACTTTTAGTTCAAGTTTTATTTTTCTATTTTTGGTTAAGTTTTAGTTTTGTTTTGTTTTTTTTTTGTTTTTTTACTATTTTTTCCTGTTTTTATTTCCTGTTGTGCTTTCTAGTATTTTTTTTTTTTTTTTTTCGCTTTTTACTATTTTTTTTCCTGCTTTTATTTTGATACTAGTGTGTGTGGGGGGAGGGGGTACCCGGCATTGCCAGGTCATAAAATATGCTTAAATATATTTTAATTCATGCAAGTTCATATTTATCATTACAAAGCCAATTCTCTATTGAATATTATATTATACCTAATATATAGTAGTGATTTCAAGTTTTTTTTTTTTTTTTTTTTTAAATGACTTGGGTGCCATCAGCTAGAATTGAAACCAAAACATTTAATGCTCCAGCCGTGTTCGCTACCAATATAGCTATTGAAAGATAGGTAAGAAAGTCTTAATATTAAACGACTTGAAGAAATGAATTAAATTTGGGCACGCACAGAAAGAAATAGAAATATGTCGGCAAGTTGAACATTTTTGCATTTCAACTTGCCGATATATGTCTGTATATGTTATTCATCCATCCAAGAAAAGATTTTACTCGTAAACCGTCTTTGTTGTATGATTACTATTTCCTGTTAATTTCAGTGTTATGTGACCAATTGTTTAAGAGTTTATCGGTTAAATATTTACACACACACACACACACCTGTTTTATTTATTCTGATATATTTGTTTTTTTTTTTGGAAAGGGTTGTTTTTCAATTAATACTATTGGAGACTGGAAATTTTAGCTTTATGAAATTGTTTAGTTGAAATGAAAAACATAAACATCAAAATTGTTTATCTAAAATTATTGACATCAATTTCAATGTATTAATATTTCTCATCAGTCTTAGATATAGCAGAGTAGAAATTATAACTGATTAAAAAGATATTTGAAACTTTATTTTTCATACAATAGTTAGCTACAAGGGGGTGGATGAGGGCATGTATGTTTTCTTTAGTATTTGTGTGTTGGCAGATTGTATTAGGTTGGTGCAAAAATGTTGTTTTTTGATGTTCTTCAACTTCATGTCAAAAAATTAGATTATTTTTGCACCAACCTAATATTTATACTTTATGAACTGCTATCCTTAACTTCATTGTTGCTATGTTAGCAACATTTTAGAAACTGTTCAATTTTATATTCCGACAATGTTACTTACTGTGATCCGAGGGTCCTAAAAGTCAAGGTATAATGTTTGAAAGGTTTTAAACCTATTTACTTCTTCTGTAGCAGATTATTATTCACAACGTAAGGTGTGATATTGAGAAGCCAACTGTTAGGTACACCTAAAATCAATAATAGTTATTTCCATTGTACTGAAGAAGGCAGTTATCGCCCTTGATAAGAGCAAGTCAAGATTGAGAGGTAAACAAAATGTGTCTCGCATCAGAGACTTTAAATCATAACACATCATACGGCTTCTACCATTTAATCTGTAAGTTTTTAAATAAATTTGTACTAAAATGGGTGACCATTTAGGAATTTCAAATACTGTATATGCTCTCTGCTTATCTTGGCATTGTTTCCAGTATCCTGGATTCTCTTTATGACTGGACTCGAGCAGTGCTCATTCAGAAGAAGTCTGGTTGAGGATTGTGCAACCCTTGCCTAACAATTACATGCGCAGCTACCGTTACAGGCGATATTCATTATCTTTCGAGACTGAACAGAGGTATTGATTGGTCAATTAAACCAATAACATGTATCAAGACATAACACCCGCACACTAGGATAAGTGAACTCTGGCCAACAAAAGGTGCCTGAGCATGGTAGAGGCGCCTCAGTGAACTAACATCTCAGGGAGAAGATAAAGCCTAGGAGAACTGAAAAGAACCATATCTCAGCTCGGCAGCAACAAAATAACTGTTGGACTGATTCATATTATAATTCTATAATAAACAAGATAAGATCATCTGTACAAATTGTGTCAATAATAATACTTTTGAAATATTAACTAGCTGTCCTGACTCGGCATTGCCCAGAATGCGGTGAAATCATTTTAGATTCAAATTCCTATTTGTTTGCACATTTTTAAATTTATACAAATTTTATCTGTAAGGTAGACAACTTCAATCATGTTCTTCAATTAAAAATTAGCTAGCCTCTTGCTGATTTTTATTTTTAGGTGATTATTTAAAAATGTAGCAAAAACAAACAAAAAAAATGGATGTATATAATCATTCAAAAGCAGTCGATGCTCAATCCTAACGTCGCCATATCAAAAAGTGAATCGGGGAGCTTTCACCATTATGAGCCAGCAAGACATTACTATTGTCAACCAAAGGCAAAGTTTGTGCATGTAGTGTGATGATGCATAAGTGAAACCTGGTTAGTAAGGGTTGAGGATATGTGCTGCATGTGTATTAAAGGCATAAAATTAGATCTGATGACCTCAGAGGAATATTACATCTGGACAGTATAAGGAGATGTTTGCAGAACAGGAAACTTTGTTGGTATAACAGCGTTGAAAAAATTGCATCTGTGGAACACAATCCCACGGGGCTGTTTCCCAGCTGACTTCAACATGGCCGTTTTCATGTCCAACAAACAAATTCTTGTTGATCTGTCTTTGTAAATAATCAATTCCTACCAAATTTCCACCATTACTGTTTATTAAGGTGTTCACTCATGCACCTTTATCCTTGAATGGCTTCTATGCCTTGATAAGTGATGGTTCCCTAATAAAAAAAAAAAAACGAAAAAGAATTCTTTGGTTAGTATATTTAGAGCAATCGGGGTAGCAGGATCAGTTGGAAGTGAAAGCTAGGGAAAACATAGGAAAGAGGCGACGGGAATGAATATGAGAGAAAGAGAAATAAAGACCTGGGCAGATGTAAAGTCAATGTTAAAAGCACCTGTGCTCACGTGCCAGCATTTAAAATAAACCTTAAACCGATGATGATCATCATCGTCATTATTATGTCACTTTTTGTTTCTGTTGGAACATATGTCTTTTAATTACTTATGTTTTGGAATCCAGGATAAGTAGGTTCTAGAAAAAAATATTCTCAGTTTTTCAAAGAAGTCATTAATGTAAAAACGATCTTTGATATTAGGAGTTAAATAAATAGTGTGTATAGTATCTTCATCGCAAAAGTAAATCTTGTATGTTATTTTTAAGGTAGGATTTCACACACTTGAACATATGCGTGTGTGTATGTGCGTGTGCACACAAATAATATATTTATACATGCTAGTAGGGAAACTTTGCATTACCTGGTCTTAAATGATGATCAACTAATGTTTTACAATCCTATGTTTTATTGTCATCGAAATCAGTGAAATCACCTATTTTTCAATTAAATCAATTGATTGCCTGCTCTAGTTAGAGACCCATCGCGGTGCACCAAGAGAAAGCTTACACATACCTGCCTGTACTGACTTAGTCCATAATACATTGTAGTCTACATTGCATTCTAGAGAATTTACTGTTGATTTTATGAAATTATTTCTTATATGTAATGGCTTGAATTAAAGTTTAAAATGCAAAAATCATGTATCATGCTTTAATTGTGCTCTAAGCAGAAACATCCATTTCAAATGCGCCTCTGTCATATTAAAGAACCTGCTGTTGATTTTATATGCCTGGCCTTACTGCTTGTGCAGTGATAATGGCTTGAATTAAAGTTTAAAATGCAAAAATCATGTATCATGCTTTAATTGTGCTCTAAGCAGAAACATCCATTTCAAATGCGCCTCTGTCATATTAAAGAACCTGCTCTTGATTTTATATGCCTGGCCTTACTGCTTGTGCAGTGATAATGGCTTGAATTTAAGTTTAAAATGAAAAAGTTAAGTATAATGGTGCAATTGTGCTTTAAACAGAAACATTCACTTCAAACGTGCCCCTGTCACATCAGAGGACCTACTATTGATTTTATATGTTGGGCCTTTCGGCTTGTGTGGTTATAAATCTTCTCAAATGCACTTGTGATGTTAGGCTGTGTAAGGTGTTAACTTTGGTCAAAATCGCCTGTTCCTTCTTTCATTGGATTATTTTGATTTTCAATACTTATCAAAGACATTCCCATACGAAACTTAACTAAATGTTATTTTTATGCCTATACAAATATAGATTTATATTTTGAACAATGTTATGGTTTTTAACTTTTTCTATGTGCATATTTACTGAGATCAGACAGTAACGAATAAGGCTGGAGGGCTCAATATTTTGGTTTCAATTCTAGCTGATGGCATATTTTTTTTAAACTTTGGAAATCATTACTATATATTAGGTACAATATAATAATTAATAGAGTAATGACTCTATAATAATAAATATGAAATCTACATAAATCAAAAAATCATTTAAGCATATTTTATGACCGGGCAACACAAGGTGGCTTCCTAGTATGTATATATATATATATATATATATATATATATATATATTTGTTTCAGTATGTATTTCAACATTGTTGAATGCATGCATAGAGCTTAGTAGTATGAGATAAACTTATGGCAAGCAAGCTACAAATAAACGTTAGTGTTTTGCTCCTTAAAAATTCTTCAGCAAAAACTGTTTCTGTGTAATTTGCTTATGATAAATTGTTTTTCATACTTATATATGATGACTTTCGAGGTTTCAGTTCTGTGGATTTTAATTTGTTTAAAACTTGGAGCAAATAAATAAACAATAGAAAGTTAGATTCCAGTAATCTTATCTTTATTTTAAAAAGATCCAGACAGATTGCGAAACGTGCATAGACTTTAAAAATATAAGCATTTGTGAAAATAAAATAAAAACAAACATTATATATATTTTATTTATTGAGATTGTCGGACTGACTTCCTCATCTTGGTTGTTATAGTCACAATGTTTCGGCCGTTTTGCCCTCCGGCCTTCTTCAGGTGTTTTGTATCGAACTGGGGAACCGTTTGTTAGGAATCTCAAACCCAACCCTTCATTATTATTACGGGAGTACCGTGTTTGGACTCTAGCTAGGCTCTGGGACATAGTTGCTGATTCTCTGTTTTGAATGTTACTTTTCACTGCCTCCGTTCAGGATTTTACCCAAAGGTGCTGAGTTCAATCCAATTCAGGAACAAAACTTCATTGAGCTTGTATGTTGAGATAATTTGGAGGATAATATAAAGATATATACTTTTTAAAAATATGTTTTGACTCATTAGAGTGGCTGAATGTAGCGAAATTCATAATTGGGACTCCACGGTAATGACCTAAACCCTTTATATATATATATATATATATATATATATTTATTCAATTTTAGGTAGGCAATATTATAATGGTTCCAACAATAGAACTACTATTTCGATCAACATATTGATCTTGTCAGGTAACCCATACTTCCCGGTGGCTTGGAGGCAAGTCCTTAAATGAATAAAAACTGAAAGATCTTTATTTCTTATCTAAAATTAAGAATTTTAATTTAGGGCAACAAAACACGTATCACAGTCCCTAGAGCAGAAAGAAGGAAAAAAATATAAGCATTTTTGTGAATAAAAATAAAAAAAAAAGCAAAAAAACAAATTACGATTGTGGACAAATTCCTTCCTTTGGTAATTGGGATGCAACTAACCAGTATACATGCTCTGAAGCCGGAAAGATAACTTTATTGAGCTTGTTATTTGAAACAAATATCTAGTGAGAAAGAAGTTATTAAAAATACATTTCCATTTATGCATTTGATTTGACCTGACCTTGTTAGATTAGGTTAACTATACAAAATCTACCTAAGGATTAGAAGCAGACGTGGAGCGAGATGAGGGGGAGATAGAACTAATCCGTTTAGTGGCTTAACGGAACAGTTTGCCAGGCTCAGACGTAGTCCTCTTTTGTATCATTTTTTTTTTTTTTTTTTCACTGAATTTTTTTGCTAATAACTTCCACATAAAAACATCTGATGTGATTATCTCAATTTAGACAATCTGCTATGGTTTAAATCACATCTGTCCTGTTAGGATGAGGATGCAATTGGACAGAAATTGATGTCATCCTGTGTTGAGAGCTGACTGATCACTCAAATGTTTACATCACATAGCACTGTGATATAAGGTCATTCGATGTTGCAAAATTGATATTTATTATGCCTCTTGCAGCATCTCTGTTTTAAACAATAATCTCGTTTCAACATTTAATAAAAAAAATAAATAAAATCACCCGCTCTATAATAAAGGCCAATGTGTAGTTAATTGTATATTGATCCTCCACTCTCAGTCACTGCTGTGTTTGTATGTCTGCTAAAAACGTTTGTTATCTGCATTAAACTGACACGTTTATTTGTCTGTTTTTGTTCATATGTCACTTCACATCCCGGATTTCTACATTGTTAACATCCTTCTTATACACTTACATGTTTGTTTACCAGCAATGCTTCAAGCAAACTATCTTTCCTTTATATATATATATATATATATATATATATATATATATATATATATATATATATAAACAAAAACGATTTATTTATTCATTAATGTTTCATCTTTATTTCAAGACCTTTTCAAGATGATCATTCCAAAAAAGATCAAAAACTTTCTTTTCATGCCATAATTGCACCACATTTTTTTTTTTTAAATTCTAATGACGGTTTCATTTGGAAAAAAAATTTCCTGTAACAAAAGTATCAAATATTTTCAAATTCAAATATTGTACTTTTGTGCTATTTCTTTTAATCAGAGAGTTTATGATAAAAATTCAAAGAGAAACTCTTTATTCAATCTATATTCTTCAAATGAGGTGAAAATTGTAATGCATACATTTAATTTTTTATTTATTTATTTATTTTTTTTTTTTTTCAATTTTCGTTTATGGAGTGATAAGTAGAAAAAATAAATTCAAATCCCCCCCCCCCCTCAAAAAAAAAAAAGAAGTTTTCTAAGTAAAAATCAACAAATATTTTCATAAAATTACTAAAAATTTTAAATCGAATGAACCCGAATTTAAAAAATATTTTCAAAGAATTAGGTGGCTGAAAAATAACCTTTCTGTCACTTGTATCTTGTATCTTTCTTATTCTGAAAATTTTTTTGTATACAGGGACAACAATATTTTTACATCACTTTTAATAAGTTGAAAATTTCTGTAAGCAGAATCTTTGCTATCTAGAGGTTTTACTATATATATATATATATATATATAAAAGCAATTTATTTCAAGAGGAATTGAGAAAGCAGATCTATTTCCATTTTCTTCTTACTTTCTAAACCAATTCATAGGATTTTTCTTTCCTTTTTAAAACTTTGCAGCTTTCTTTCTCTTTCATTTTCTTTTTTTTTCACATCAATTCAAATGAAGATTTGTTTTTCTGTCATTTTTTTAATGTAGGCTGTACATGTGTCTATGCATGTATTAGTGAGAGGATGCCTTTAATATTTTTCTTGATTCCAGTGCAATTACCGATTCCAATTCTAAATAAATGTCTAAATATTTAACTATAAAATTATTTTTTCCTGATTATTATAAAGACACATGTTAATTGTGCATATATTTTCTCAAATGTAAAAATACACTTTTGGGGATGAATAAAACTTTCAGCTTTATTGGTAGTTTAAAATAAATATTGTTTTATTATTATTATTATTATTATTATTATTATTATTATTATTATTATTATTATTATTAACAGTGGAAAATTTTGTTTTAAACAAAATCAAATGAAAAAAGATAATTAAACGAATCGTTTTTGGCATCGGAAATTAGGCACAAATTTACAGTACTGTTTTGCTGTATCACAGCTCATAAGTGCGGCTAGACCAGCACCTTTCCCAAAGTCAGGGATTGAACCTACAACCATCGAGTCTATAGTCAGTAGTTCTAACTTCGGGGTTTGGTGCTCGCAAACGACCTCATCAAATGTCCATTTAAATAAACACTCGCGCACTGCTTTTACAGTGCTTGTGCTGCTTATTTATTTACAAATAAACAGTGAGCCTTGCATTAAACCCAATTAAGCAGCGAGTGAGATAGATTTACGGCAGTGCTCTACCCAAGAAGGTGAGACTTATATAAGTTCCAATGCATTGAACTAAAAAGAAAAACATTTTTTCCAAAGTGCTCAATACATATATAGGTGAAATTAAATAAACATTAGAAAATCTCTATGCGGATTAAGCTGTTTTAACGATGTTAATTCTTGTCTTCATCAATTGTTTAACCCATGATGAAACCGTATACATCGTTGAAACAAATTAATCCGTATAAGGTTTTTCTGATTTTTTTATATAATTTCAGTTATATACTAGCAAGCTGCCTGGCATTGCCTGATCATAAGATATGCTTAAATATGACATTTTAATTCATATTATTATAGAGACAATCCCCTATTGCTTGTGAGTATTATGTTGTTGTTTTATTTTTTTAAACAGCTCACTTCTTGTCAGTAAAAAAAAAAAAAAATACTGGAGCTGAGATTGAAGCCAAAACCTAAAAAGAGTGATTCAAGTATGATAACCATTAGGCCAGCTTGACTCGATTTTAAAAGTGTTTTAAAACCTACTTATTCTTAACATAAGGACTCTGTCATGTGAACCATTCATGTATGCACATTCGTGAAACAGTTGATAAACAGATAAAAATCCGATAACCCTCACATAGCAATTTTTCAATTTTGACCTCTTACCCGCCCTTTTTTCCGGATAAAAACGTATTAAAAAGTTGTCAACATGTCTAAATACCCTATATACTTAAATTCAAGTATTTAGATTAAAAAAAAAATTTGTTGAGTATATAGGTTGAGAAGTGTCTTCACACACGCACACATTCTCACTTTTATATATATAGATATAATGAAATCTTGATAGAATTACAGTAATCTAAATAAGTTTTATGTTGCTCAGCTTTGTTCATTGCTATTAATGAAACCATGGCAACCTAGATGACTTCATATCAGGTGTTCTTTATAGTCTCCTCGTCTTCTTGCATGGCTGTGAATGAGTCATGCTATCCATGATAGCCACCAACATTTTTGTGTATTCCCCTCCCTTACCCCCTCCAAGTAGAAACTGTGATATTTGTGTCGCACTCGTTTATGGATTTTGCATTTGATTATTATCATACTATTCGTGATAACAATATTTGTATAACCATGAATTTAATATCTGAATTTTTGAGATGAGGATTGGTATTATTTGTATTCACTGGTCTACTGTTCTCATCTTGAGTGTCATTTTTTTACAACATTTCGGTCAGTGTAACCTCCGACCTTCTTCAGATGTATCTTGTTGAACTCGAGAATGTTTCTGTCAAAGTCGGGAATTTTGACGGCATTTCGAGCAAAATAAGAGCACACTACCCCCGTGAGGTAAATAAAGGGTTTCGCTCGAAATTCCGTCCAACTTCCCGAGTTCGACAAAAACATTCTCGAGTGCGACAAGATAAACACCTGAAGAAGGTCAGAGGTTACATCGATCGAAACGTTGTGAAAATCACACTCCATATGAGAACAGTAGTCCGATGAATCTTAATAATACGGATAACATGAGTTTAATAGTTCGAATGTAAGAAAGGTGGGGAACTGTTTTTTTTTCTTTTCTATTTTTTTTTTAAATTTTTTTATTGCATTTCATCCAAAACAAGGCACAGTGCCACTTTGATGTAGGGGGACATAATTTGTGGGGATACTATGTAGGGAGTTGAGCAGCAAGATGGCTGTTTACATTACACTTGAACTTCTGCATGTCAGTACAGTCAGGGAAGCAGGAACCCGGAAGTCTAGTAGTCCTAGGGAAAAAACTATTAGAGTAGAAGGCTTTCTGGCACCTGGAGATCTCTACTGTGTAGGGATGGGATTTTATTGCTTGTCGGGTTTCTCGGGAGGTATTTATGTCGAGGGGATGCCATTGAAATACTTGTAAAACAAGTAGAGGGATGTAACATTTCATCAATGGGACAAAGGTTGAAACCTAGCTGACAGTTCAGGACCTATTAGGCTGGAAACTCTCTTTTGAAGCCTGTCTAAGAGGGAGAGACTAGTAACAGATGCACTAACCCAAATGTGGCAACAATACTCCGTACATGGGTGAATGGTGGCCTTATAGATGTATAGGATGTTCTTGGGAATAACGTTCTCGCATGGTAGAGAGAACCTACCTTCTTTGCAGCAGCCTTGGCAATGCCCTCAATGGATCTGTTCCAACTCCTGTTCCCTGTGAACGTTAAGCTCAGGAGTTTGAACAAAGTTGTTTTTTGTTTTTTTCCGTGCTCCTACTCCTAAAATTGCTAATTAAAACGCCTTAACTCATGGCTTGTAAGTAATTCTGAATTGGGTTCTACTTCAGAATTGATCAATTTTTGCAGAAGTTGAGAATCCATTTGCATTTGGTTCATTCATACACCAGTTGGATGATTTATTCTTTTGTGATATTGTGTATTAGCAGGGCTACCTGGTGTTGCCCTGGGCAAATGTGTAACATTTCTATTAAAATTTCGATCTTCCTCTCTCTATTCGTCTCTCTTTCCTCCACCCTTATTTACCACTCCCGCTTCCTAAACTCCTCTTTCCATCCCACTCGTCTCTAGCTAGCCATGCAAACACAAACTCTTCCTAATATAATAGATTCCACTACAAATCAGTATTTTCTTTCAAAATTTGTACATAATAACACTGAAAAAACAATCATCCCTGACAAAAACTAGCTTAGTTGACTCCCAAAAGAATGAATAAATTTTCCTAAATCGTAAATATTATTCATTCGGGGCAACACCAATCAACAGAATACCAATTTTCGTCTATATTTGTTTTATTGTTTTTGACTTTTAATCAAACATACAGACAACTGCCCTTTAGATTAAAGCATCAACCACTCCATCCCTAATAATTTATTTTCATTATTTTCATTATTATTAATACTTAGGATTTTAAGTTAAAAGGAATTTTTTTTTTTTTTCCTTTCTGGTCCTTTCTGATTAGTTTACCTCTAGGTGTTTCAATTGTTAGTTTTTTATAATTTCCTGCTAGTAACATATATTTCCATGGCTTTTATTACAATTTACCTCTTAGCTAGTTTAAATATCTAAGAACCTCTTTATAGATTTTGCATTATTTCTCATCAAACTGATGGCTTTATTGTGTGCGACTGATTGACAAATGTATGCTCTCATGGACTATGGAATCGATTTTTGGCAAGTTCAAACTCAGTTGGATTTATTTGTGTCATTTATGCATTAATGCTGTTGGGGAAAGGAATGAACCTGAAAATGTTTCCCTCCAGCTATGAGTAGTGTTCAGTTAATCATATATAATGAATTGTTTTCAATAAGTGTTGTGTTTGGACATGAAATAATCCAAAGTATGTGTGGAAGAGAGACGCAGCTGATATTGTATGTGTCTGCCTGCTTTGTTGTGAAGTGAGAGATACTATGAAAAAAAAAGTGAAATTATGACTCCTTTTTATCAAGTCCATTTCTGTTTATTGATCACGGCCATTGTTCTCGGTCTGGTTTTTTTTTTTTTTTTTTTTTTTTTTTTAAACTTTCGTTGCACATTTCTTTCTCTTTTGTCTTTTTTTATTCTCTCTCTTTTCTGTTTTCTTTCTCTCTTCTCTCTCTGTCTCTTTTCTCCCTCTCTATTCTCTCTCTCTTTCCTCCTTCTCTCTGTACTCTGTCTTCTCTCTGTCTCTGCACGCTCTCTTCTCTCTGTCTTCCTTCCTATCTCTATCTCTCTCTATTTCTCTCATATCATTTATTTTTTGTTTATTGCATACCAATTGAAAAATGAAATCAGAACTCCTTGCATCAAACTTAGCTAGAAGTCTGAATTTGAGATCTTCCTAAAACAAATTTCAAATATGAGAAATGAAATTATGTCAAGCATCATAAAAAATAACATCAAAATGAAATTTAACATTTCTTAATGTTTTCATGTTAAAAAGTGAAACCGATTTGTCAAAATGTTGGACACAGAATGTAACAAAAGAATATGATTGGTCCTTAGAATTCACCCTTGTCCATTTGTTCCCAAAATTCTCAATTATATTTCTCATTATATTTCTCTGAAATTTTGCATGAAGTTACAACTACCAAAAGGAGGAAATGTAACATTCTCAAATTTTTTATAAAAATTCTGGTTGCACATCCAGGGGGTTAAAATGACCCCAAAAAAGTACTTTTCTGGGGCATAGAATCTTTTCCAACCATTAGATTTCGCTGAAAATTACTCAAAAGCAGGATCACATGGAAATGTAATATTTGACCCTGGGAAAATTCTGGGGATTGAGCCCCAGGGTGTTTTAGGGGTGAAAAACACACCTTTTGGGGTTAATTTTTATTTTTCTCCTAAAATTCAAGGCATCAGTCGAGGGACCATATAGTTTTTGCCTTGTTTCAATTAGCTTCCCCAAGAAGGTTATGTATTCAATCAACTCTGTAACTGTTTGTCTACAACCTATAGACATATGAACAGTCTATCTCTTTTTGGAACTTGGCAGACATAAGTCAATTGAATGCGTTATTATACACATGCACAAATATGTATTTATACATTAAAGTGGGTTCATTTTTAACTAAAAAAAAAATTTTTCTTTTAGTTATCTGACAATAGCTCAAATGGTAACAACTAAGGATGAAGCGCTACATGTTTTGGTTTCAATTCTAGCTGATGCCATCCAAATCACTTTTTTTTTTTATTGTTTTTTTTTTTTTATCGTTTTTACTATTTTTGATGTCAATACTATATATTGGGTACAATATAATATATAAGACAATTGGCTCTATAATAATAAATATGAAATCTGCATGAATCAAAATATATTTAAACATATTTTATAATTGGGCAATGCTGAGCAGCCAGTTAGTATTTCATAAGAAAATTAAATACAAGGATTGTAGATAATGATGGAAATATTAATTAGAATGTAAGAAATTAATAATAATTGCTTTATGATCATTCAATATTTATTATTTATAAAAAAAAGTCACTAAATTTATATTTGAATCAAAGAATATAGAAGATGAAGAAGAATCGTGGATTTCAGTTTTGACTCGTCTGTATTATCGCCAAGCTTGTAACAATATTATTTTTTTAATCGAAAGCCATGTTTAATTTTAGAAGAGTCAGAATCTGTATAAGTCCTGAGATGAAAAAGAGTTTTTAGTGGCTAGCTCATCTGTATAAGTCTTGAACTGTAAAAGTTTGCAGACGAAGAGCAAGATTTTTTTTCGTACGAACACGAAAAGTTATGTCTGGGAATTCTAAAATATCCAGTGTTTTATTGAGTGATTCCAGTTTCTGATTGGCTGCTAGCAGAGCATGGCTCCATTTGATTGGTCAGTTCCTGTCACCAAGTTCTATAAGTAGAACCTTCCATTTTTATTAACCATATCCTCCCATTATATAAAAAATATTGCAACATTATCTAATAGAAGTAAACGTATTTGCGTCCGGCTCATATACATAACTTTATTGGTTGAATAACCATTTCTCAGTCTATCCTAGTATTATTACTGTATATCTCTAAATATAATCATCTATTATAATAAAATTATCAGATTATATATCATCTGTCTGTGGCAACTCTCGTTCAAACATAATTTTATAAATTAATTTTTAAAGAATGTTATAATTTTAAACAATTTTTATTTAAGTATTTGCAGTAATGAAACCATACTTTTGTTGTATTTATTTATTTTATTTATTTTTTTTTACTCCTTTTCACCTCAACACAAGGTATACTGCGGCTTGGAATGTATGGGATTACTATTTGGGGTCGTGTCTAACTGCAGACTGTGGGAAGTTGAGCAGTGAGATGTCTGTTTATATTACGTTTAAACTTCTGCAGGTTAGTACAGTCAGGGAAGCAAGAAACAGGGAATTTTAAAGTCTAGCAATCTGAGGGAAGAAACTATTAGAGTAAAGGGCTTTCTAGCATCTAGGGACCTCAACAGTGAAGGGTAAGATTTTGCTGTTTATCAGGTTAGCCGGGAGTATGTACATCGAGGGGGCACAAGTGCTATGAGTTCATCAGAGCACATTAGATTACTTGTAAAACAGGCACAGGAATGTATAAGTTATTCATTTCAACTTCACAAAATCCGAGCTTATGAAAGCCTGCTCCTCCCAGGCATTATCTCACCTATTGCGTCAAAGAAGAGTAAAGGTTCAGACAAATGGAATTATGATTAACTACTATGAAAGTAGCATGCAACACTCAACAAAAATACATAGGAACATATGTATCTAATTATATATTTATAATCACCCTCCTGTTGAGAGCTGCATTTAGGCCACAGACGTTATTTCTCTATTCATAGTAGTAAAAATATGGTAATAATAACAGAATTGGTTGTTCAGATATTGGCGTCTACTTTTAATTTCATTATAATAAAATCTGCCATGCGTACATACATCTGTGTCTGTAATATATAAAGTTAGGTATGGGTATATGTTTATAGAATCCACTGATATTACATTTTTCAATTTTTGAGATGAAGATTGATTATTCGGATTATTCAGATTATTTGGACTACTGTTCTCATCTTGAGTGTTATTTTCACAATATTCTGTTGATGCAAGAATTGTGGCATAGTGGATAAATGACTTCATAAAATTCAGTTGTAAGTTACACTCTTCTGGAAATTGAAGGTTTAATCCTCCACGACACTTGAAATACAATTGTGAATAACTTAGGACTTTTATCCATTCATGTATAAAACTTGTATGAAAACCATATATACACCAGAGACCTGGTGTTGTATGGGTGGATCATTTTTTTTATTCTTATATTTTACTAGTCTGAGTGCCCGACGTTGCCTGGGTATTGGACGTGTGTGTTGAGCAAAAAAAAAAAAAAAAATTGTAGTAGGCAGGCAGGCTTGAACCTGTGATGCGAAAGCGGAAAAGAAAATAGAAATGTGTGTGTAAGGGTGTTGGTTGAGCAAAAAAAAAAAAAAAAAAAAAAATTGCGAGCACAATTTTTTTTTTTTTTTTTTTTTTTTTTTTTTTTTTTTTTTTTGTGCAATTTGACCAGGAGTTTTGCAATCGGATCTGATGAATATTTTTCTGCTGATGGTGAATATTTTTCTGCTAAAACGGGCGAAAAAAAAAAAAAAAAAAAAAAAAAAGAAAAAAGTTGTAATTGAAACCAAAGGTGTCTGAATGAGAATCTTTCAAAAGTAACAAGTTTTTTGGGTTGGTTTTCTTTTCCCTAATGACAAATATTTGCATATTTGATACAACAGTGTAATAAATAAATACAAGTCAGACATTTTTATATATATATACTAGCAGGCTACTTGGCATTACCCCGTCGTAAGATATGCTTAAATATATTTTAATTCCTGCAAATTTCATATTTATTTTTATAGAGACAGTTCTTTATCAGTTATTATATTGAGTGCAATATAAAGTAGTGAGATCAAAACTAAAAATATATATATGACTCAGGTGCCATCAGCTAGAATCGAAACCAAAACATATAAATCTCCACCCTCTATCTTTAGCCTCTGAGCCACGGCCATACGCATATATATATATATATGATGATTGCAACGTCTTGTCAGACGAGTGTCACTCCCTCAGACACTTAAAGTCCATGAGCCCAAATGCCTGAGGGAGTATCTATACAAAGATGATTTTACAGAGTCTTAGCTTTGTATGACAGCTAAGTCTCTCTTTCGGTTCAAAATGTTGAGATCCAGCAACAAGCAAGAGCAAGATAGCCAGCAACAAATTAAACTGCAGACCAGCTTAATGCGGGTACTGGTCTTCCGCTTTATGGTTTTTTAAATCAGAGATTTGCTTCTCCTAGAAAGGTTGCCTTCACCACGGCTTACGGGAACCCTCTCTACCCCAATACACGTATACACACACACAAATATACACGGTGCTAGTTGGCTGTTGACCCAGAAAAAGAGTTCATTCGCCCTTTGGAAGGTCTTGTTTTTAATCCTTCAGGGAGACTAGCCGCCCTCCTCACCAAACAAGTCTGTCCTCCATTTTTAAAAGATGGAATCACCCAATCGTTGAAGACAAGATTCAAGCAAGCAAGGATGCCTGCCATTTTTATAATTATATAAATTAAAATAACTGTATCTCCTAGCATTGTTCAAGATTCTTTTTTTAATTTTATTTTGTTTACAGTTTTTTTTTTTTTTTACTATGCTCTTTTTATATAAAATATTAGGTCAATGCAAAATTCTATCTTTAAAAATAAGACTGTGTTTTTGAAAATTTTTATTCATAATAATAACGACCTTTGCTCTCTATAACTTGGTTCCGTGTGTCAACAAACTTATAAATGCCTCATTTGTAAAATTCTTCAGTTTCTTTGAAATACGAATCTAACTTGTTCCATCTCCCCTCACGATATTAACCAAAGACCATCTAAATGGTTTTGTAATCATCAAAATAAGTGATAGTCTGAGGGGGCTAGGTCAGGGAGAATATGTGGATTGGAGTAAGTGTTTTTTTTTTTTACTTGGGAGTCACCACTTATCAAGGCTCGAAGGCCACTCGAGGATAAGGGTTGATGAATGCATGGTGGTAGTTTAATAATTATTAATAGTGTAAATTGAATAGAATTTGATTATTTATGCGGACGGCTCAACAAGAATTTGTTTACATTAGATTTGAAGGTTACTATGTTGTATTCAACTAGGAAGCAGGCCAGCAGAACAGTGTTCCACAGTCTGGCAGTTCTGGAGAAGAAGCTTTGTTCATGGAATTTGTGTTTAGATATAGGTATAAAGATTGGGGAAAATCGTATATAGTGGTTGTAGCTAGTCGAGTATTTTTTTTGTGTGTGAAAGTTTGGCAAGCAAATTCTCCTAGGAAATATTTGGTCAGTAGTACTGTGTGGGAACCAGCATTATCATGATAGAAGATGACTCTTTTTTGTTAACTATGGAAGATCGTTTTTGGAGCAACATGGTTACGAATATTATATAAAACTAGGAATGATGCTTTGATAATGTGAAAGAAAAAGTTATAAATTAATCATGGTGATATGCTTAACTAATAACAATGTACATAAAAATAAATTACAATCGTTTAAAATGATCTCTTTACGAATCGGCAAAAACTTGACTCAATACTTTTTTTAAATATGACTTTGGGAGTTAAATTATTCCAGTATCGTTTGGTAATTAAATTATTAATCGAACCAAATAGTTCTAAAATTGTAACAAGTTATCGTTAAGATATAAATACTGTTTTAATCTCTATAAAATTGAAGTAGCACTACCAAACTTTCAAATTCTCAGTTGTTTTATAATCTGACTGTTAAAGCCTAATAAATGCACTCCGAATACAACATTGTAAATCAACTATATTTACACATACTTTAAAGAATTTATAACTAGGTAATAAATTAGTATAAAGAGTTCCCTATAAGGATGAAACATATTTTATGGTTTGATTATCAAAATGAATTAGATAGAATTGTATATATACTAGCAGGGTTACCCGATGTTGCCCGGGATTGAATAATAATCAACACCTATTTCACACTCTTATATTTTTATTGTCATCGAAATTTGTGAAATCGTTCGGGAGGAAGCTTCACATGCCTCCATGCAGAAACTTAGTGCAAAAAATGTTATTCTACATTGCACTCTAGAGAACCTCCTGTTTCTTTTATAAAATTATTTTATATAAACTTCTTTCCAGTTAAAAAAAAAAAAAAAAAAAAACTTAAGAAATTTACATGCAGGGTTTGAACCTACAGACCACGTCATGCAAAAAAAAAAATCCAAACAAACAAAAAACACGTAAATTTTCAAGTCTTATAAAATTCTTTGCAGTTAACGAAAAAAATAAAAAAAACATTAAGAAATTTACGTGTGGAGTTTGAACCTACAGACCACGTCATGCCAAAAAAAAAAAATAAAAAAAAAATCACGCTATCAACTTACCCACAGTAGAATTTTCACGGCCTGTTGTTCTATCATACTTGCTAAACGACGACATGGAAAAAATGGTTTTACCGATGATAGATAAATTAAAATAACGGTTTTGATTATTGGTGATTATCGGCATTCTGAAACAAAACTTAACTAAGATCACTCTCAGACTTATACACTAAAGTTCTGTAAATTTTAAAGAAAATCTGTTCAGCCATTTCAGAGTCTATAAGGAACGAACTTGCACACACTTACACACTAAGTTGCATTTATATAATTGTAGAGATATGAATTATGATGAATAAATAATTGAATACTTTACCAGACTAGCACAGCAATCATCTTCCTCTACCTTTCTTTTTTTACCTTCCTTACCTTTGTTCTTCTTAAAAAAAAAAAACATTTTAAAAAAGGGATTTTTACGTTTGCATTTGAAGAGTTTTGACTGGTGGTCTGATGAAGTAAGATTTAAAATAAATCACAGCTGAAACATGTATGTATGTATGTCAATGTTTGGTCTACATACTTAAAACTTAATATTCATGGGACATGGACCTGTGAAACATTCAGCTTGTTTTTTAGTCTGTAAAAATATCTGCTAAGGGTCAAAATTGGAAAAGGTTGTAACTTGGCAGGCATAAGTCGATTAAACATGTTATTTTTATGCATGCGCAAATATACATTTATATCTTTAACAACGTTAGTTAAGTTTTTGTATGTTTATGGATTTAGATCAGACGGTAAGAAATAAGTCTGGAGAACTGTGTTTTGATTTTGATTCTAGCTGATGGCACCCAAGTTATTTCTTTTTATGTTTTTAAACTTTTGAAATCACTGCTACTGTATATAGGGTACAATATAATAAACAATAGACAATCGGCTCTATGATAATGAATACGAAATCTGCATTAATTAAAATATATTTAAACAGGTTTTACGACTTGGCCATGCAGTGGGGGAGAGCATACTTTATATATTGGGTACAATATAATAATCAATAGAGTATTGGCTCTATAATAACGCTAAATATGAAATATGCATAAATTAAAATGTCATAATTAAGCATATTTTATGATTGGGCAAGGTCGGGCGGGTTGTCCGTGTTTATACAAAAAAAATTATCCAATAATACACATCTACTCGTTATTGAGCACTATTTTATAAACAGTGAAATTTCATTAAATTAACATCTAGGAAACCACAGCAATATGATCATCATATAATATATATATATGGGTGGTCATTTGGGAATTCTAGATGTTGTATGTGCTCTCCGCTTATCTTGGCATTGTTTCTAGTCATGATTGCTGTGCTAGTCTGGTAAAGTATTCAATTGTCACTGGTATTTAACAATGCCAACTAAGGAGAGTGCGCAACTCTTGCCACAAAAATCTATGCACAGGTCTGTCAAGCTTGAAGAAGGCTACCATGTGTGTGTGTGTGTGTATATATATATATATATATATATATATATATATATATATATAATAAAAATTACAATTAAATTTACCAAAATGATCCAAGATGGTAAAACTAAAGTATATTATGAATATTACAGAATTAATGTTTATAAAGTAATCTCAACCAGATGTAAAACCTCGATAAAACCAAATAGGAGATAGAGCTTATAATAAGAGCAAATAGTTAATAAAACATGTTAAAAAACACTTTGAAAAAATTAAAAACATATTTAATCTGAAAAGGAAGCACTTAATAAGTGGATAGTCCTTAATCCGCGGAGTTTCAAAGAAATACTTTCCTTCTCATCAGAGGGTAGGAATTAGCAAAATGCGGGATCGGATTTTGCATACAAAAGTATTTGATGAAATTGCTAGTAAGTCAAAGATCTTACTTGATAGCAAAAAGTGAAGCAGAGGGAATATGGTGGAGAAAAAGGTGATTTCACGTGAATGGATAGTCTGGTGAAAGGTAAATTATCGAATGATTAAGGACTATCCACTTATTAAGTGTTTCCTTTTCAGATTAAATATGTTTTTAACTCTTTTTCAAAGTGTTTTTTTTTAACTTGTTTTATTAACTATTAACTATTTGCTCTTTATATATATATATATATATATATATATATATATATATATAATAATATGTACGTGTGTGTGTGTGTATATCCCACATTTATTGTATAAACAATAAACCTTCTGTGTCAGACTCAAATTCATCTCTCAAGCTAAAAACAAGATTTTGCAGATGGGTTGATAATAGGAAGAAACTTTAAAATTGTGTGCGTGGGGAACACCGGCATCTGCTGACCCACTTAGCTGCTCTGCGGGTTATCCTGACCTTTTCTGACAGACCTGCAAAAGTCATCCCAACACGCAACAGTCGTTAACTTTCATCATAGATAGTTTAATTTTTTACATCATTTCTTAGAATTCGTTACCATGGCAGTAGTGAATTAAATCTTCCATTTTCGGATATTTTTGGTCAAGAAATCTATGAATGGTTTCTCGGACATTTTTTTATACTTGTTTGTATATTCATTCATTCATATACTTTTGCAGTGGTGAGTCAGGCACAAGAGTTAATTTGATGAAGATTATCTGAATCACACTCAATAATGATATTTTCCTCGGCAATGGCTATCTTTCTAACGTTGTATATCCTATCATTATTATGTTCTGCATTTATCTCGATACTATAATTTCGTTATGATGATTGGCTCTTGGCGTTGTATTAAAAAAATCATAATCTATATATTAATTCCCTAGAATCTTTAACTTTAAGCGCCATCTAAAGGCAATGAATATGAGTATGAAAAATTGGTAAGAGCTAGCAGCAGGATGAAGTTGCTGGCGCAGTAGTCTTCACAAAGGAAAGGCAGAAATAGAGGCAAAAATAAAGGCCAGGTCTGAATAAAAACATTACCAAAGGTACAACCCTGATGAATATCCATGCACTGCTTGTGGAGAAACTTTCCATACTGAGCGGGGAATGCTACAACACTGTAGGATAAACACTGAGACCCTGACTAGTCATCTTTAGCTATGAAGGACTGTATCATGATGATGATGATCTTTAATGTACGTACGTGTATCACAGTTTCCAGATTATAAATTATTCGATTGGGAGATCCTATTTATTAAAGAGGAGGATAGAAGTTGATAACATACTATGAACATTAAATTAGCGTATCTATATATTAATACTTTAATGTTCGTAGTATGTTATCACCTTTTATTCTTCTTTTTAATAAATAGGATCTCCTGATCACAGAGGACGCAATGTAAAAAAAATAAAAAATAAAATAAAAATTCTGTTGCTTTTGTTCCGTATATGAAACTAAAATATACCTTCTTGGTCTTCTGGCTAGCATCCAAGGGTAGTATCTGCTCTGTTTAAAGATGGTATAATTATATCGTAAAATTCAAATTTTACTCTTGAAAAATCCTGCATTAAATAGGTGAAACGTCATTGAGTATTAAGGTCTTTCCGCCTCTGTTTTTATCATATTGTTTTTATCTTATTTTAATCATTTATTTTTTTAATGCAAAAATGCGAACAAATTTAACCATATTCAACCAGTAATTTAGCATAAAACATTCAGTTTAAGTCAACAGGCTATAACTTTTTTCCCGTTTTTAACAAGCTCAAACATCTAGTATATACATACTAGCAGGGAGACCCAATGTTGCCTGCAATTGAATGATGATCAATGAATGTTTCACACTTACATATTTTTATTGTCATCAATCAAATTATTTTTCAATCCAATTGATTGCCTGCTCTAGTTGAGGACCCATCATGGTGCACCGGGACGAAGCTTCACATGCCTCCCCACAGTGACTTACTCCACAATACATTGTAGTCTACATTGCACTGTAGAGAATCTACTGTTGATTTTATAAAATTATTGTTATATATAATGGCTTGAATTAAAGTTTAAAATGAAAAAGTCATGTATTATGCTTGAATTGTGTTCTAAACAGAAGCATTCATTTCAAGTTTCCCTGTCATATCAAAGAACCTACTGTTGATATTATATGCCTGGTCTTTCTGCTTGTGTGATAACAAAACTTCTCAAATGCATTTGTGATGTTAGGCTGTATAAGATGTTAACTTTAGGCAAAATCGACTGTGGCTTCTTTCATCAGATTTTTTTTGATTATTCTAATTCAAAACCTACTTTATTTTTTAAGTGAAAAACATGAATTTGCATGCTTGTTCATTAAAAGTTATTTATTTATTTATTTATTTATTTTTTTTTTTTTTTTACAGACGTCCGAAAAGAAATCCTCAGCTCCTAACTCTGGTACCACAACTCCTACTCCGAGAAGGGTGAGCAAAACTTTTAATTGCACTTATATAGTACTTCTTTATTTACATTCAATTTACTCGTCTGTGAATGACCTAGCTTTAATGAGCAAACAGCGTGGTGTCAATTTCTGTTATTTCACGAGAATACCCACTGACCCATTTTGATTGCATATTATGACAAAAAGTAATATCTCTCTCTCTCTCTCATATATATATATATATATATATATATATATATATATATATATATATATATATATATATAATTATCAGCTACCGCCCGTCTCTGAAGACGATCATGTAGTTCTGGTGTCTATATGTACATCCCATCGAGAATGTCTGCATAGTCGAACTCTGGAGTGGCAGTTCTTGCCTAGTGGAGGTCCATAGCCAGGGCAGGATGATATGAAAGGATAGCTGTTGCCTGTGCAACAGTTCCCACCCCTCTCCATGAAGCTAGAATATCCAAGGGAAAGACAGAGTCTATACATCTTGGCTCTAACCGCACCGCAAACGTTGCCAGTGATGACAATATAAAGTCAAACCACCTTAGGAACTCCATCTTCGTATTTTTTGTCAGGATATACTCCTTAGTCTTTCACCTGATAGAGTAATCCCGCAAGGCAGTAGAGGTTTTGAATCAATTACCTTCTCCTAGGTGAGCTACTATCCAAAGTTGACTAGCCCCACTTGCTCAAAGTGACTGGTTTTAAGGTGCCAGTGGGACCGCTTTTGCCTCTTCTTCCAGTTAGTATAAACAGTTTTGCCAGGATTAGAAGCTAAGCTACATAAGAAGGCTAAGAACTGCACTGGGTTTTATCAGAGGCAATTTAAGACGCAAACCATGAGGACATTTTTTAAGAAGAAGGAGCTTATCCCTACTACTACTACTAATAATAATAAAATTGATATGCACTCTAAAATAATAATTTTAAAATATACATTTAAAAATTAATGACCATGTGATGATTTTTTTCTTACAGGATAATTTCATTTCAATAGCAAAAAAAAAAAAAAAAAACTTAGTGGAATTCTTATTTTAGATCCTCCCCCTTCCCCCACACAGTTGTATTTAGATTTTTGTTTAAAAAAGTGTTAAGCAAAAAAGTGAACTATTGAATACTAATAAATATTAACACTAAATATAAGTAGTTAAGAAATAAACTAAATCAAATATTAAGTTTTCTCTCTCTCTCTCTCTCTCTCTCTCTATATATATATATTTTCCCTTTTCTTTTTCCATTCCTCTCACCCCTCCCTTTTCTGCCTCTCTGTTCCCTTCTTCTCTTCTCTCCTCACTGTTTTCTTCTCTTATTCTCTTCTCCTCTTTTGCTTTCCTCTTCCACCCTCTCTTCTGCCTGTCTTTTCTCTTCTCTTCCTCTCCTCCCAGTTCCTTCTTCATTTAAAACTGTTTCTACAGGAATTTACTTCATTTTGAAGACAAAGACATGCCATTCCTAAACCCCTAACATTAACCCTAAGTTTAGGTGGCAATTGATAATCGTAATAAAAGGAAAGAAACCAAAAACTCATTTTACTTTTATATCTGTTTTATTTTGTTTTCTATCTGTGTGTATCTGTTGCATCTCTGCATTGGAATTGCTTATCTATCTCTTTGTGTGTGTGTGTATATGTATGTATGTATGTATGTGTGTGTGTGTGTATATATATATATATATATATATATAGTTAGTCATCATTCCAAACCATAAGATGCATTCAATTCATAATATTTTATTCAACTTTTTATGAAGTACAGTTTACACATGTTTCATTTCATTGAATAGCGAAAACTCACCAAACAACTCATCAGAGATGAATGCTTGTTTCTCAGAAAACAGTTGGAAATATTATTTTGCTATGTTTTTTTTTTTTTTTCTTGGAATGGAAAAGAATTTGGTGAAGAAAAATGTTGATAAAAGAAAATGGAGATATTCAAAGTTTGCAAAAACATAAGAATAAAGAAATGCTTACTTATTGCAGTGTTTATAGGCATCCTCCTCAAAACAATTGAATTCAAGCACGTGAAGATGTCATCTTATACCACCACCATATATATATATATATATATATATATATATACACACACACATGCACGCTTAATCACAGATCATTTAAGAAACCATAGTATTTAAGAATTATGAGAAAACTGTTTTTCTTTTTTTTTTTATTGACAATATGCTCAACTCAAATCACATTTCAAAATCTATAATTTGATATGAACTGAATGCAATTTTTTTCTGTAAAACAAAATTTAACTTGAAAGAAATGTTTAAAAAGAAAAAAGAATGAAAAAAAAGATTTTCTCTTCCATTTTTCTGTACATATTTTCTTTTTCTTTTTCGCTCCCTTTTTTCTTTTGATAGAAACCATTCTACCAAACTTGACAAGTTGTGGTAAATCTCACAGGGAATAGGATTGGTAGAGAATAAATTTAGTGGATGATAGTCAAGAGTCAAAAATTGAAATTTGTTTATTTTAGAAAAAGTAATTTCTTTTTTAAGGCAATGTTTCGCAGAACCAATTAATAATTGTTATCACTTTGTTTGCATCATAAGTAATTGGATGTACATCAAATTGTCTGCATCAACTGTGCGCTATATATTCATTTACACTCATGAGATGCACAATTATAAAATTTATTTCATCTGTTTAGATTTTTATTTGTCCAAAATGGATTACTTAATAGATGAATGGTGGTAGTAGTAGTAGTAGTAGTAGTAGTAGTCTATGATATTTTTTGCTTCCAGCTCTGTTTGGCTTTGACAATTGTCGTCTCTGAACACTGTTGGAGCACAGGTTGGTGCAGGTTGCTGAGCATCATTCATTCATTTTGTATCAGTCAGATGATTATTGTTGGTATTTGTTTCCTTGATATCTTTCTAGTTAGAATCCTTTCTAGAAAGACATTGGGTACTTACAGGATGGACCACATGAAAGTTGCCAATATCCCTAAGTGAAAGTGATTTGGTACTTATGCATATATGTTACCGTGCTGAAATAATGTTTAAAAAGCCATTCTTACGATGGGGAAGGCGTTTTGTAATTATTCTGTGCTTCCATCTAAAAATTTAACTAAAAAAAAAAAAAGATATCATAAAACTTGAATTTAACTTGAAAATACTATTCTTAAAACATAGCACTGTAACAAGTGCATAAGCACCAGTGATTTTTGTGAAACAAACTGGATTCGAACTTGGCACACCCACGTTGTCAGTTCGTGTCATTAACCACTTGGCCACCATCATCTTCCTGCTGATACAAGTGCACAACACAAGGCCTTGTCCTGCCTCCCTTGGGAACCTGACCTAATGGACAGTAGTAGCTGATGCTCTTGGTGAGAACTCTTGAAAATCTAAGCTTTGTATGACTTATCAGTGTATGGGTATGCAGACGGTACTTCTCGTTGGTTTCATGCGATGCTATGTTATGCATTGTGCTTTATCATGTACCATTTCTGCATACTGCGGCAAAGGATGTACGAGATTCAAGTGATCACATCAAATGTAGAGATCTTGGACTACTGGAAATGTCACAGTTGGCAATAGGAAAGGCATCCAGCTGTTAAATACCCTGCTCTAGAATTGCCCAGCAATCAGTAAAAAGTTTAACAGTGAACATAAGATATCACATTATAAATCCCTACAATTGTGATTACTGGAGACTTAGCATAAGGACAGTCAGAAAGTGTTTAAACCCCGTGGAGGGAACATAAATGATAAACTTGAATAGTGAGTGAGCGATACAGGACATGTCCGATCATCTCTGACCTCCACCATGTGTCTGAGAAACAATCCTTAATTTCTCAACTATTTTGTGCTCAGTTTTCATTTCTGAAGTTTTTTCATTACTCTATTGTACAACGTTATCATTTTTACCTTTTAAACATGACTTTCGACAAAACTTTGCATGCATTCCAAATAATAGAGTTGATGAAAGTCACCAAAATACTCTGTGTTGATAGTGACCAATCACATTTTTGTTTGTTTTCAAACATCATCAAAAAGGATTTTATCACTCAATGAGGAACCTCTCCCTGGACTTTAGCCATCTAACTCTGTGCCATGTGGGACCCATGTGTTGAATCAGGTCGTCCCACTATCTCGTTGTTGATCTACCCTTTGGCCTCTTATGTTTATGAGGTGTCCATTCCGTTGTCCTGGTGGACCATCTGTTATGTTGTCTGGCTATGTACCCTGCCCATCTGTGTTTGGATATTTTGATGGCAGTTTTGATGTCAATAACTCTTGTTTGTTGGCAGATCCATATGTTTGTCTTTCTGTCTTCTAGAGTGATGTCTAACATTATCCCCTCCATCTTCCTTTGTGCTACTGCCAAGATTTTACTTTGTTTGCTTTACGATTGGTTAAATTGACCAATCAGATTTTCGTTTGCTGAATGACATAGAAGGGTAGTTCGTGTGCCATATGATTTAGCTGGTGTTCATTTTTATGAGTGCCCATTTTAGAGATATTCTAAAAGGTTTTCCTCAAATTGTCATCAAATTGGTATCAAAAGTTTTGGATTCACTCATAAAACGAAAGTGTGCGCAGAAAAATGTGATTATCTCTTGTGATTAAGAAGTGTAACGATAAAACTGTTTGTGTCTTTTTATTTTTTTAACATTTTTTTTTTAATAAACAGTTTAAAATATTTATCAATTTAGCACCTGTCTCTTCCCCTCTTCTTTCTTTTTCTTTATCCATATGATGACTTTGTTTTAGAATTTAAAAATTTCAAAAAAAAAATTCATATTGTCTGATTGCTGGACTGTTTTAAGTTTCTTGTAAAAATTAACCTCTCTGTCTTCTTCTCGTTATCTCCTCTCATCTCTCTCCCTCTCTCGTGTTATCATTCTCTCATCTCTCTTTCTCTTGTTATCTCTCACTCTTGACGTCACTCTCTCTTGTCGTCTCGTTATTTCTCTCTTGTCGTCCATCTCTCTTGTCACATCAGTCTCTCTCTTGTCACATCAGTCTCTCTCTTGTCACATCAGTCTCTCTCTTGTCACATCAGTCTCTCTCTTGTCACATCAGTCTCTCTCTTGTCACATCAGTCTCTCTCTTGTCACATCAGTCTCTCTCTTGTCACATCAGTCTCTCTCTTGTCACATCAGTCTCTCTCTTGTCACATCACTCTCTCTCTTGTCACATCACTCTCTCTCTTGTCACATCACTCTCTCTCTTGTCACATCACTCTCTCTCTTGTCACATCACTCTCTCTCTTGTCACATCTCTTTCTCTCTTGTCACATCTCTTTCTCTCTTGTCACATCTCTCTCTCTCTTGTCACATCTCTCTCTCTCTTGTCATCTCTCTCTCTCTCTCTCTTGTCATCTCTCTCTTGTCACATCTCTCTCTCTCTTGTCACATCTCTCTCTCTTTTGTCACATCTCTCTCTCTTTTGTCACATCTCTCTCTCTCTTGTCACATCTCTCTCTCTCGTCACATCTCTCTCTCTCTTGTCACATCACTCTCTCCCTTGTCACATCTCTCTCTCTTGTCACATCTCTCTCTCTTGTCACATCTCTCTCTCTTGTCACATCACTCTCTCTCTTGTCACATCACTCTCTCTCTTGTCACATCACTCTCTCTCTTGTCACATCACTCTCTCTCTTGTCACATAACTCTCTCTCTTGTCACATAACTCTCTCTCTTGTCACATCACTCTCTCTCTTGTCACATCACTCTCTCTCTTGTCACATCCCTCTCTCTCTTGTCACATCCCTCTCTCTCTTGTCACATCCCTCTCTCTCTTGTCACATCCCTCTCTCTCTTGTCACATCTCTCTCTCTCTTGTCACATCTCTCTCTCTCTTGTCACATCTCTCTCTCTCTTGTCACATCTCTCTCTCTCTCTTGTCACATCTCTCTCTCTCTCTCTTGTCACATCTCTCTCTCTCTCTCTTGTCACATCTCTCTCTCTCTCTCTTGTCACATCTCTCTCTCTCTTGTCACATCTCTCTCTCTCTTGTCACATCTCTCTCTCTCTTGTCACATCTCTCTCTCTCTCTTGTCACATCTCTCTCTCTCTCTTGTCACATCTCTCTCTCGTCACATCTCTCTCTCTCTCTCTTGTCACATCTCTCTCTCGTCACATCTCTCTCTCTCTCTTGTCACATCTCTCTCTCTCTCTTGTCACATCTCTCTCTCTCTTGTCACATCTCTCTCTCTCTTGTCACATCTCTCTCTCTCTTGTCACATCTCTCTCTCTCTCTTGTCACATCTCTCTCTCTCTTGTCACATCTCTCTCTCTCTCGTCACATCTCTCTCTCTCTTGTCGTCGCTCTCTCTCTCTTGTCGTCGCTCTCTCTCTCTCTTGTCTTCGCTCTCTCTCTCTCTCGTCTTCGCTCTCTCTCTCTCTCTCGTCTTCGCTCTCTCTCTCTCTCGTCTTCGCTCTCTCTCTCTCTCTCGTCTTCGCTCTCTCTCTCTCTCTCTCTCGTCTTCGCTCTCTCTCTCTTGTCTTCGCTCTCTCTCTCTCTCTTGTCTTCGCTCTCTCTCTCTCTCTTGTCTTCGCTCTCTCTCTCTCTCTTGTCTTCGCTCTCTCTCTCTCTCTCTCTTGTCTTCGCTCTCTCTCTCTCTCTCTTGTCTTCCTCTCTCTTGTCTCTCTCTCGCTCTCTCTCTTGTCTCGCTCTCTCTCTTGTCTCGCTCTCTCTCTCTCTCTTGTCGTCTCTCTCTTTCTTTCTCTCTCATCCTCTCTTTCTCTCTCACTATCTTTCTCACCTTCCTTTCCTCTCTCATTGTTACATTTTATTTATTTATCTATTTTCAATCTGGAGAAGGTGGGCAAGCATTCATATGGATACACTTACAATTGTTAACAAAAATAATACGATGTCCTTCTTTACAAGAAATTCTAATTTTAATGACTAATTTTATGCTTTATGCGATTGCCAATGTGTGCTGGTTCCACTGACAATAACATACGCTGCTGTTATCCATTAAAAGGTGGCCATGTCTCTTCAACATGAAAACATCATAAAGTCAGCCATTGTTTCAGATTTTTAGCCGTCTTCTTGTGACGGAAAGGAAGCATCCTTAGTCATTTGGTTTGCTTCGTTTTATAGCATATCAACCATTTTCGAGTTATTTAATTCCAAATCCGATCATTTTGGAAAAAAGGTTTTATTCTTCAAATATTTATTCATGGTGTTTGGTTTGCTTATTTTGTTTTTTAAAAGAAATTGTTTTCGTTTCTGGTTTTGCAGAATATAACTGAGTTTTGCAAAGGAAAAGGAAATAAAAAAGCAATGATATTAATGTTTGATGTATTTTAGATTAGAAAGCCAATATCTTCAGACAGCTTAATGTGATGGCACCAGATCCTAATTAGAATTATTAATGTTATAATATATCGCATTCCAAGAGCTCTTCATATCATATTTGCTGTAATTTTAACTAATAGTTTTAGAGCTTATAAGTTTTTATAATTCCTTCCTTCATATCTTATAAATCAGACATCTCGTAGCTGGCACTAGTTTCCTCACAATATCTGTCTTGTCAGAATTTTTTCTAGAAAGAAATGGGACCATGTGAAGGTTGCCAACATTCTAAGTGAAAGTGATTATGTGGGACGAGTTGGATTTGAACTTGGCACACCCAGGTGATCAGTCCGTATCATTAACTACATAGCCACCGTCACCTCCCATTCTCGTTTAATGTATCTGTTCATCTTTATCTCTGTTCATAGGAAGTTATACAAGGTGGAAAGATAAAAGTGCCATCGTTAAGAAAACAACACTATACCTCTATTTGAAAACTTGTATTAAAAAAAATCAATTCAGGTAACTTAATTATGTAGTAAAGCTGACATCTATTCAGTGTAGCTGTTTTCAGCTTCAATCACCGCCTCGATATGGTTTTGGAACTGGGAGCATGCCTTTTCCACAAGCACGTTGGGAGCTCCGCGAATACTTGGTGGATGGCAACAATCAGGCTGGCTTTGGTGTTGTGAGAGGTCATGTTGGTGATGTTCTTGACATATGACCAAACAAAGTAGTCCAGTGGGTTCAGGTCAGAGGAAGTCGTAGCACTGATTCTGAAGCCAAGCTGCGTCTCTTTAGACTTGTGGACCGGCACCGAGTCCTATTGCCACACCCAGGGTCTGCCAAGGGCCACCCGATTGCACCAGGGAATCACCACACTCTTCAGCACATCCAGGTAAACTTTGGTGTTGACTTTCAAGCCAACTTCGAAGATATGAGGTGGCATAATGTAGCCCTCATTTGAAACCACACCAAAGATCATATCTGTGACTGGAAACTTTGTTTTCATCCCCCTGAGATGTCCCTGTTATTCAGATTTGCATTTTGAGAGTGCTGGCAATGGTCCTGTTGTCATAACTTTGATTGGTAGAGAGCAGGAGTTGTATATCGGCGCATCTCCGATCTCGTTCGTTGAAAATTGTGTCACTTTCAGACTTGATAGAAAGCTCCTATCACTATTGAGATTTATTCACAACTTGCCAACTAGTAGATGGTCTGCAAAAAAAATATATATCTTCTTATTATAACTATTATTAGATTATTATTGTTGGCATTGGTTTCCCTGATATCTTTCTAGTCAGAATTCTTTCTAGAAAGAAATGGAGGGGGCCATCCAAAAGTTGCCAATATTCCTAAATGAAAGTGTTTGTTTGGAACAAGCTGGATTCGAACTTTGCACACCCAGGTTATCTGTCTGTGTCGTTAACCACTATCACTTCCAATTCTTTCTAATAATTATTATTAACTATAGGGACTTGTTAAAATTCCATGGAGCTTTCTAGATTAATCTGTATAGTTTATTTTTAACAATGATATTTCTTTTTAAATAATGTATATCAGGACAAATAGTATAAAGAAAAGAAATTGCCATCTTTTTCCTTAAAATAAAATAGTTGTCATTATTACCTAAATATTCTTTAAAAATAATGAATATAATAGGCTAATGTAGTTTGCATTGACTTGTGTGTTTATAAAGGTCATTTGTAGTCTGCAATACAATGCAAAGGTCTAACAGATCAACACAAACTGAAGCAAATTAACACAATAGTGAAACAAGCTATACAAATTCATTTTTTATTTTATTAATACTATATATACTAGCAGTTCAGCCAGGCTCTGCTCGGGCCCTATGTATTGTTCATAACTTGCCCTACGTGTGAATACACTTTATGTAAGATTTCAAATGTTTAGACCAAAATTTTTCTTGAGTAATTTTGTAGAGACCACAGAGGTCAATTTTTTTTTTAAACTTTGACCGCAATTTTGATCCCGTAACATTTATTTTGGTCTCAAATCAAAATACAAAGTTTTACCCATGTCCAAGATACCTACATCTAAAATTTCAAGCCTTTAGACACAAAATTGGCAGAGGAATTTGGTAGAATCTGCAAA